>NC_092340.1:366052500-366190000 GCF_046630445.1 Rutidosis leptorrhynchoides | reverse complement strand
ATACATAATAGTTTAGTACGAAAATATTTATGATGGTTTTAAAATTTATATATATAAGATATACATATAAATTCTTTAGAGGAATTGAGTTAATACTTCATAACTCATTGATACAATATACTCGTTGTTGACTCGTATTGATGTCCACGGTGCTTTCTTGAACTAGCGGAGCTTATGATGTTATAGGTGCTGCTAGTGCTGATGATGCTGACTGCTGGTGATGTTGACGGTACTGTTGATGCTATTTGTAAAACAAGTCTAGCTTGTAAATCGTGCACAACTCCTTGTCAGGGTTTCTACTCTTCATTCTATCACCTCTATCCATCCATTCATCTGATTCACGGTTAGAACTGGGATAAATAATCTCTAAGATTATAGATTATATAATCGTCGTAGAATATTTCTTCGATGAAGTTATGAATCCATACTTCATCGTTTGTTGTTGCTGGTACTCCTTGGTATCTATGGTGCGTATGATGTTGAAATCCGAGGTATAGATTGTGATGTTGAGGCGTGTGATGGGGATGTTGTTGGTGGTGGTAATGGTACTGTTGGTGTTGTTGTCGGTGGTACTGTTGCTGCTGATACTGGTGGTGCCTGTGATGCCTGCAAGTTGCGCATCCTGTTCTCCAAAGTCACTACTCGAGCGTGAAGCTCGTTGACTTCTTCTATTATACCGGGATGATCGGTGGTTCGGACGATCGGATAAATAAGATTTAGAATATGGGATAGTATATAATCGTGACGAGATACTCTGAAAATGAGAGAGAAAATGGTGTTTCGAACAGGTTCGCCGGTAAGTGCTTCAGGTTCTTCGCCAAGAGGTGAATGTGGTGGATGGAAGGGATCGCCTTCTTCTTGTCTCCAATGATTAAGTAGGCTACAAATCCATCCCCAATTCATCTAGAATAGATGATGGCTAATTGGTTGATCCATTCCGGTTATGCTGCTTTCGGAGCTCGAGTGGAAATCCATATCGAAATAGCTGTCGGAATCTAAGGAATTTGAACTAGATACAGGATCCATTTTGTGTAATCAAGGAAAAGATTTTTGGAATGAAATAGATTATAGGACTAATTTGGTACTCCACAATACATAGTTTACATATGTATTTATAATACCAGAATCCCATAAATTACGGAGGATTTTACGGAAGATGTCAGGCAAAGTTTACTGTAATAGATATGCCAAGATATGAATTTTGTCTATACATTATCTATGCAATCAATGCAATAAGACGTGTTTAGACTTAAGATGATAGACAGGTAATTTTCGATAAGGAATGATAAGCAAAACTTTTGACATGCAGATACGGTCGAAGTCCAGACTTACAAATGCATCCAAACAACTATCAGTTAGACACACTAATGCAAGACCTGATTTGCTAGGACCAACGCTCTGATACCAACTGTGACGATCGCTCCAAATCCATATGGACGAACACGTCATTCATCAATTTCATTGCGAGGTATTTGACCTCTATATGATATGTTTTGTAAACATTGCATTCTTTTAAAAAGGCACACCATAAATGAATATTTAAATCAAAGGTTTTCGACATCTGATGATTTCTACATATAGACAATCACCGTAATATAATAGTTTACAATAATACTTCTATTGACAATGCAGTCAAAATAAGCTAGATGGTGATGATTTGTGAATGCAACGTTTTCTCGAATAAAGCATGTATGACTCCATGCACATATCTTGTATAACATATAAGCAAACAGCGGAAGACTTCTAGGGAATCTGAGAATAAACATGCTAACAAGTGTCAACACAAAGTTTGGTGAGTTCATAGTTTTAATGTTTCGTATAATCTGTATATAAAGGTGGATCACAAGATTTCAGTTGTTTCATCCAGAAACGTTTATCAAAATATTCTACAAGATTGAGCACCCTGGTAACTAAACTTTAACGTTATAATAAGTACCCCTATTTTAACATACATGCAACCAACATGTACAATACACGCAATCCAACGTGTGCTAAACTCAAATAGAATACGTCTGTTTTATAGTTCAGGCTAGGGTTTCTATACCTGGAACAGACGGGGATGTCAAGCCCTATGGATCCATATACTACTACTCGCGCCCACCAGTTCTTATAACCGGCAGTTACTAGTTACCAAAGCTAAGGGATTTTCGGTTCAAACTCGGTGTAGAATTTAGTATGTACTTGTATCCATTGCGTTTAAAATAAAGTGCATGTATTCTCAGCTCAAAAATATAGATTGCAAAAGCAATTAAAAAGGGAGCATATGAAACTCACCTTAGCAGCACATAAAGTCATTCACCGAAATGTGACCGAAATTTGAAATACCAAATAACCGTAGATCTCAACCTAGAGAACATATGTTGGTCAATAAATGTCTATCAAGCTAGGTCAGGTCATAGTGTATCACAATCCTAATGCTCGAGACCGACATACAAAAGTTATCAAAAGTCGTTTCAAAAAGTCAATCTGACTCAATACTATAGTTGAATGATCATGGCAATCGAAACATTTTAACATTTCACATAGTTTCCCAATTCTTGTAAAATTAAACTATAGTTTTTATAAGGCTTTAAAATATGATAAAACAATCAATTTTGACAATTGCTCAACAAAACGAGACGTGCCTTATATAGAAATTCATTTACTCGATTAGTAATATTTGAAAATTCAATTTGTCAATCTTATAAACAAGTTGTTTAAATATCAATTGCAGATTCAAAAACAATTCAATTGACGTCAATCATAATTCAGTTGACCATATCTTTAAATTCGTTCATCGAAATTACGCGATTTCTAAATGAAAAGTTATTGATTTTTCGCCAGCTTTCCAAAAACATGCATATCATATACCTTTTATCAGTAATTTATGTATTTAATTCGTGATTCATCATAAAATGTTTAACGATGAAATTTAGCATACAAGCATGCATAAACATATATACTCGAGCACTAGACATGGATACACTTTTAATATATAAAAGATAAGATATAAATGCTCACGTATCAATATTGTGATTCAATATTGCAGGAAAGTACGTAGACGCAACGAAGATGATAAACACTAGGTTTGACTTACGAATAATACCCATGAATATTACCCATAACCTCCATAGCTATAACCCATTGTTTCCTTAGCTCTATTCCGCTTGAAAACCATTTTTGAAAGTGACACGCTCATGACCTCGTCGTAGTATTTTATGTATAATACTACTAATAATAAGATTAATAATAATAATAATAATAATAATAATAATAATAATAATAATAATAATAATAATAATAATAATAATAATAATAATTACAGAGGGAGTACGATATAGATGGATGTGTGTGTCTGTGAAGCAAACTGATCGAGCTTTTATAGGTGTCTCCTGGATTCAGACCCCATGCGATCGCTTGGTTCTGTGCGTATATGCCATGCGATAGCATGGCTGCTCCTGCCAGCTCATATTTGTTTTGTAATTTAGCTTGTCGACATAATTAAATATTAATATAATATATATAATTTAAATTAATTAATTATATATTATATTATATTCCAGTGCATAGTTGATTTGTAATTTTTGTTCCGATAAGTCATACGTTGACGCTCAACTAATGTCCAGGTTCCGGTTTTTTGAACGTCCTTTCGTACACTGAGAAAACTTGTACTTTACGTTTCGTGAGTCGTACCTTTGCCAAAATATAGTCTTAAATTATCCACAAACTATACCACTCGAGATATAACTTATACATTTGAGTGTTTTGGTTATTTACTTCTATAAATCATCTTCTCGTTATTTATCAAAGTATATTTAATAATATAGTTTTAAATCAAAACGTTTTATAACCAAGTAAATATATATTTTATCATATTGTTGAATATATATTTTCAATATTAATAAACACGTTTTAAAATACACATCGCAAGTTATTCATATATCTAATTCTAACAGTTAATATTCCTTATCATTGTATGTGTCCAAATTACGTTATTTAAATAAACACTTTACCAATTATTCCGAATACCGTTAAAAATGAACGATTTCCCAAATCAACGTGGACCTCACAAAAGAGACCCGTAATAATATAATAATTTTTAAGGGACTCAATAAATTTCTTTTAATTCAATCGTTTGGCATAATCTTTTAACTCCGTAGTTAAATATATCAATCAGATAATCAAACCAATAAGTTTAATGCACAGTATCATTTACTTAACACTTTGTTACGTTTTCAAGTTATAGTATATATATGTATCTATTTACATATTATTGTTCGCGAATCATTGAGAACAATCGAAGGGTATCTGAATAGTTTCAAAATTTTGAGATTCAACTTTACCGACTTTGCTTATCGTGTCGGAAATATTAATTCATTTATAGAATTTGGTTCAAAATAAGACGAAATTTTCCGGGTCATCACACTTAAGCTCGTTATTATTTGTGTTCGAACCAAGTAAGAATCGAGACCCTCATGCAATCCACCACATTTCTTTATAATCACCATAACCGGACACCACCTTCATCAAACTCACCATCGATCACCACTCACTTCAACCAAAACGTACACCACAACCATTAACCCGTTAAACTGTTTTCTGTTTCGTATTAGAGTGCCACTCTCGGTTTACAAACACCGCCGAAAAATCTTGAAAACCGTCACCACCTCCGTTTATCACCACCTTCACGACACCTTTCCTTTTCGGGTCATAACCACCACCTCACAACCACCTTCGGTTCACCATTCTCGATCACCACAACTCTCCCCATCGAAAACCAAACCCACCACTATTCGATTATCATTAAACAACCGTCGGTCACTTTTATACCATCACCGAACCATTCTCCTCCACTACACCCATTAGCCGCCACCTTCATCATAAAACCCACCACCCATCATAAACACCACCACTTTTGGTTGTTATCACCCTTTGAAAAACCACCTTCCATCACCCCATGACAACCTTGAAACCATCGTGTAACCTACCATTCCTCTATTAAACTGTTTTCGTTTACTTCTATAATTGGACAACAGATTTAGCTGCTGTTGCTGCTATAGTTAAAACATGCTGCACCATATTCGACCACCAAATCTTCTGTATATTAATGTGGGCTACTACTCGATTCGGTTAATGGTAATTCTATACAAGACTCTTTTTTTTATTTAGACGTCTTCCAATTTTAAATAGATGAAGAAAATTACTTTTAATAACAAGATTAGTGGAACATGACGTTCGGGAAGTCTTTTAATATAAAATTAGGGGAACATATTATAGTGGTGAACATGCTAAAGGTGTACATGCTATAATGACGCTTCTTTTTTTTTAAGTTTTATGAGGGTTTATGAAAATTAGGCAGGAGGAATCAAATTAAAAGGGTGAAAATGATGATAAACAGTAAGTTATGCATTGGTGATGAACTATGGAAATGGTGTTACACGAAGTAGAAGAGGACGATGAAATATATATATGACGAGAACATTGGAATATGATGATGTAGGATGTTGATGGTGATGATGCTTAGATTATATGATGTTGAGGTTAATAAACGCAGATGACAATGGTATAATTATGATAGGATGGTTACCATGGTGATTTTATGAATACCGAAGATTAATGATGATGTGAGGAAGAAAAAATAAGAAAACAGAAACTAACGGGTTAAAAATAATTGAATCTCGAATTAGAACAGAAAAGTAGTAACATAGGGATGGTCTGAGGAGTTTTCGGGTTAGCGGGACGTCGCGGGTTCAAACCCGGACTTGGGCATTTTTTTAAGGACTACTCCTTTGAGGTAGCTATTTATTTATTTAGTTATTATTATTATCATCATCATCATTATTATTATTATTATTATTATTATTATTATTATTATTATTATTATTATTATTATTATTATTACCATTATTTTAGTATTATTAAAGTCATTATTTTAACAAATCAAAAGTTATTTATATAAAAATATATCTAATATATATATATATATATATATATATATATATATATATATATATATATGTATATGTATATATATATATATATATGTATATGTATATGTATATGTATATGTATATGTATATGTATATGTATATGTATATGTATATGTATATATATATATTACACACTATTTTGTTTTAAAAATAAAATGTTATTATTTATTATTATATAATATTAATTAAGTTACATATAAGATATAGATATATTTTAGTATAATCAGATATATAAATATTATTATTAATACCATATAGAAATAAATACTTAAATATATAGTATTAACATAACATATATATATAGATGTATATACATAATATTTGAAATAACGAATACATTACTATTTTAAATAAATAATATATAACTAATATACAAACTGGTTTGATTATTATTATTATATGTTAATTATAGGTTTTAATATATATAATTGATATACGTTCGTGAATCCAAGGCCAACCCTGCATTATTCAGTTCCGTCGTATGCATAATTTTACTACAAAATATCGTATTGTGAGTTTCATTTGCTCCCTTTTTAAATGCTTTTGCAATATATATTTTTGGGACTGAGAATACATGCGCTTTTACGATTGTTTTACGAAATAGACACAAATAATCGAAACTACATTCTATGGTTGGATTATCGAACCGAATATGCCCCTTTTTAGCTTGGTAGCCTAAGAATTGGTGTTTATTATAATTGCCACCAATTGACGCGAATCATAAAGATAGATCTATGGGCACTAACAAGCCCCAGTCAGAGAATTTGAACTGCTTTAGTACTTCAATTTATCATGTCCGATGAGAGTCCCGGAATGATGGGGATATTCTATATGCATCCTGTTAAGGTCGGTTACCAGATGTTCAATCCATATGAATGAATTTTAAACATTTGCGAGTGTATGATTATTGAATAAATGAAAATCTCGTGGTCTATTAAAATTATGGAAATGATTGATTATGATAAACTAATGAACTCACCAACCTTTTGGTTGACAATTGAAAGTATGTTTATTCTCAGGTATTAAAGAAATTTTCCGCTGTGCATTGGCTCATTTTAGAGATATTACTTGGAGTCATTCATGACATATTTCAAAAGACGTTGCATTCGAGTCGTTGAGTTCATCAAGATTATTATTAAGTCAATTATAGTTGGATATATTATGAAATAGTATGCATGCCGTCAACTTTCGATGAAATGAAAGTTTGTAAATTGTATCATATAGAGGTCAAGTACCTCGCGATGTAACCAAATGTAATGTATTCGTCCAGATGGATTAGGACGGATCCTTTCACAATGTTAGACATATTATTTATTTATAGTTCTTAGCCCATGTATTATGTTTGTTGGGCTTAGCCCATTTGTCATTGCTAGAGTTTTTGCCTATATAAGGCCTCTCATATGTATTGCATAGATCGATAATACCAATTATGCAATTCAACAATCAATAATAAGTGGTCAATAAATATATGAAGTTATCAACTTTTCAAATTATCATTATGTATTACTCTCAACCATTTCTTCTATAAATATTTACATTCAGATTAAGGTAACATGAACAATAGTAAGGAATATATGTCGTAGAAACAAACAACTTTTGTTGGAGTGTCATTAACTAATCTCTTACAAAAGTGTTCTCTTTGATTTTTTGATTAAAAAAAAAAAAACAACCTTTATATTTTTTGAGCAAACACACCCCTTTTTGTGTGAAGGAAAAGACAAAAAGAAGCACAATTTCACGTAGTTTAGTGCATTACCAAACATGAGAAGTTCAATCTTCGTGGCAAAGAAATATCATCAAATTAAGTATGGCATTATAAACATTCTACTACGAATCAAACAATATTAGGCCCCGCGTTTGATTCACGAAGTCAAATAATATTAGGCCCTGTTTGACTCACGAAATTTAGTGAGATTTCGAGCAAATTCAATTGAATTTTGTGAACCAAACGAAATACAGAGTTACTCGTTATTCTTTGGAGTTGGGTCTAAAAGGAAGTCTTATAAACTTTGGGGTGGTCCCTTTTCTAAAACTTTGATACTTTAACAAACACTATAAACCAATCACTATTTTGAATACATACAAACATGTAATGTTAGTATAAACCAATCAATATTTTGAATACATACAATAATGTGTTATGTACATGTTATGACACTTGTAGTTATAATATCATGTTGTCCTTTTCATAACGAAACTATGACTTGACGGTCCTCGCAAAAATACATTTAAGTTGTAGCCACAAAATGATACTCGTAAGATTAATTAATATTTGTCACATCATCATTTAGGCGTGCGGCGATATAACAAGTGCTCAAAGGTCCTTCACAAACTCAGAATGACAAATCTCTAAGAACACTTGGATCTCCATCCCCATCTTTGAACTCGTCTCCATGACAAATACATAAGTACACGAAAGTCGTCTCATTAATTCTGAAGGTCATGTGCACATATAAAAAGGAACTCTTAAATGTAAATTATTTTTTGAGTTAAAGTGATCCGATCGGCTTTGTTAACTAACACTAATGTTTTGGATTAAATGGATATAATTGTAAGTGTTTTACGAAATTTTGGACCCTTTATAATTTTCGGACCCTGTGCAACAGCACACTTTGTAAATGTCCTAAAACGCTATGAGCACGAGCTCGTTTTGGTGGTCTGTTCTTGTACTCTTCCTTTGTTCATACTAAGACCACTCTCTATCATAACAGCCCTTAACAGAACTTCTCTCATTCACATCAACGCCACATCAAGATAGAAAAATTTAACATTTATTTAACTATTAAAATTTAACTCATATAAATAATTTCCTAAATACAATACATAAATAAAAATACACTTTACTAAATAATAATAAACCATTTTACTTATATAATAAAAAAACATTACATAAATAAATAATAAAAAACATTGTATAGAAAAAAAAATTACATTAATAATACGACACTTATTAATATAATAAATAAAAGTAGTCGAGAGGTGTCGAATCTTCTTCTTCTTCTTTTTTGTCCAGTGCCAATATCGATTTCATATTGTCGCGATATTTTAGAAGAATTTTTTTAGGCAAGGTCGGATTGATGATTGTGTTGAGAATTTTAAACGAGCGACTCATTCATTTCATAACTGGCGATAGACGTTTTTCTTGTTGAGTTAGAACAATTTCTTGATGGACTACCATGATTTGAGAACGGACCTCATCGTACGAGCAACGTGAGGAAGTGGCGTCGGACGAACCCGAACTTTTACAACTTTATCTACTACCTAGTCGAAACCGGGTGGACAACGGATCGTGTCATCCGCGAATAAATCTAAGTGATTCGGGTCGGATCAACCCTTAAAGGTTCGTCGTCTTGCATAGTGATTGGTGGTTCCGGTTGTGGGCGTCTTCAATCGATCATTACGCCTTCCGGACTACAAAGTTTTCGGCACTCACGAAGTACTTTCCATGCTTCTTCGTGCGTAAAAGCTACACCTTGACGTTGTCGATATTGTGCATGTGCTGCTTTAATGATATCCGAGTCACTAGCTCCATTTTACCAATCTTTTTTGAATTCATTGTAAATAGCAATAAAAATCTTATTTCTATTGCCATTTTCCTTCATTTTTCAGTTATCTGATCATTGTTATTTTTTTGATCAGCCGTACGATTATAGTTGGCTCGTATTTCAAAATGAATCGTAAGTTTGTGAGTTTCCGATTTGTGGATTTTCTGTAACATCGAGCCAACGTTCCGTCAATATTTTTTCTTTTTACGGAGTCCCAAGCATAATTTGATGTTTCGGGCGTTCACTTGTTTCGACCACTTTTTTATTTTCTTTTCTTTAAGTTTTTTGATGTTCAGTTTCGAGTTGTGTTTCGGGTACGGTTTCAAGAGTCGGATGTGTTAAAGGTTGTGTAATGTATGAGAATTGTTGTGGAAAGAATTGTTGTTGTTGGTAGTTATACATGAATAGTTGTTGTCGTGAATTTTGTTGTCGTGGGTATGGTATTTGTTGTCGTGGTGGTTGAATAAATTGTTGATGATAGAATGTGTTTAGTTCTTGTGTGAATTGTGAAAAAACTAGTTTGACTTAGAGAACAATTACAAGCTTGATTCGATGACGAATTATTTGGTGACGAAATTGAATTATTGATCATATGGTTGGAAAAATCGTATTGTTTGGTTGAGACATTTTTAATATGAAATGATTGTAAGATAGTATGAAATGGTAGTGGAAGTAGTAAGTTAGTAACTGCTCAAAATTCCTTTATAAACTCGGAGGATGACAAAGCTCTCTAACAGAGTTGAATAACTAATAAGTTATGTTTTGGCAACCTTTTATAAGTATAATTTAAGCTTAATAATATTCGACTTGAGTCGAACTTAAACAAAAAGAAATTTCATAAATAGAGATTACTTAGTATTTACCTCGATTCATTCGAAAGCTTTAAATTGAATTTGTTAGACAATGTAAACCCGTAGCTTATTATGCTTTATTGACACATTATTTATAGAGAGTACAAGGTAACCTAGAAACTCTAAACCCACAAACGGGCCGGGCCTAATCTATACTCTAACACTCCCCCCGCAGTCCGAACGGCGAAATCGCGAAAGTTCGGACTGGAACAAAACAATAAACAATAAATAAAGACGTAAAAAGAAACTTTTTTTTTCTCATTTGTTGCACCGAATAGCCTGATATTCGTTGATAGAGTTGCAGATTTCTTGACGGCTTCTCCTTTTCCGTAGCGTTTTTTTTTTCTTTTACGCCGTGGCTTGCTTTGCCTAAGGATCAAGTACCGCTTTGATTTGCTACTTTTGTCTACAATAACAATTTTCTTCAATGCTGCAAATAAGAATTTTTGTCAAAATATGCTCTTTTTTCGGGTTTTTTTTTTCTATATTCCTCTTTTTTTCGGGATTTGGAACCTAGTTAAGCTAGGCGGCTCAGCCCCACGCCGATTATTTAGTCTTCTACTTTGATATTTTTCTTACGGTGCTTTGATATATATGAATAAATAGCATTAAGAAGATAGGTGTCCACGTATGGTGGCTTGTGACATGGCAACACATGTGTGATTGTTTTGAAGGATTATAGAAAAAGATGCAGTAAAGAAAGGATATTTTTTTGAGAGGTTTAATTGTTACAGATGGTCACGTGAATTGTGAGGCGATGGTAAGAAAAGGTAAAAAGAATGTTAGGGCGGTGAGAAGAGTTGCGGCTGAAAAGTGAGTATTAACTAGGTTAGCAAGAACATAGAAAGATAGAGTTTTCGATAGAAGAAGAATTGATACGGAGATTTGAAGGGGGTATAGAGGCAGGATCAGACCTAAGCTCTTGATACCATGTTATAGAATGAAACCTCGTAGCTTATTATGCTTTATTGACACATTATTTATAGAGAGTACAAGGTAACCTAGAAACCCTAAACTCACAAACGAGCCGGGCCTAATCTATACTCTAACAGAATTTCAAGTATAGCTTACTAACTGAGTGTAACGAGTAACAAACATTGTAAAATACTTAGAGACAAAGTTGAAAACTGAACCAAAATCGAATTTCATTCAATATTAAAACAAGAACCGTAAAAATCATTAAAGTTGTAGTATATCCAAAGAGACCTAGCATATCGATTTTAAAATTAACTATTTGTTTTAATATCAGTATCTAGTGTTTAATTACATTTACAATTTAAGATATTAATAGTTGAATTCGATTTTGAATTTGAATTTCGGTTTAACTTAATTTATAGAAGTAAAGCATAAGCGAAAGCCTAATTCAAATTCGTTGTTTTTCATTTGATTAAATTTTCAAACTAAACTATTTAAAATCAAATATTAAACACCATTAAAGTCTTCTAGCATAAATGAGCTAATGTAAATCGTGCTCGAGTTATGATTTATGAAACGAGTCTATCAAGCTGAAGGTCGTAACAATCTATTAAAACTGAAAAGTTTGCTTATGATAAAAACTAGTTGTTAAACCCTCGCTTCGCGCCGGGGGTTCGGTTTTCAATGTATTTTATTGCGTTTAGTTTGTAAATTTATTTCGTGGCTAAAGAATGATGTCGTTGAAGTGCAACTCGAGTCGAACTAAAAGGTATAACCTGTGAAAGATTTAAATATTATTTTAAATTAACAACATATGTCCATCTCCTCGTTTAGCTATGTAATTATCGACTTTTAAAGATTTAACGCAAAATCAACGTGTATGAAAAGTACCCCAATATTTTAGCGTTTTTTAAAAAGCGTCCGTTTTGCGTATAGTTAGTGACATTATGTTCCTAAAATTATTTCGAGTTTAACGATGGTGTCGAAAAAATTTAACTCGTTGCGAGCGAGAAGATATGACCCGTTTAATATTTGGGTGGAGTTTATTTAAGATTTTTTTTTATGAAAAAAGTTATTTGACACTTTACCTCATGTTTGGGGGGTCGATTTGAATATTTGAAAAAGTGTGGGGGTCTTTGTTGGTGTAGTAAAATTTAATTAGAATTTACAAAAAAGTGAAATGACGAAAATGTCCATAGTTACTATTCACCATTTTTGTCTATTAGATAATACTAGTTTTCGAACCCTCGCTTCGCGTCGGGGGTTAGGTTTTCAATTATTTTATTGCGTTTAGTTTTTAAAATTATTTCGTGGCTAACGATGATGTCGTTGAAGCGCAACTCGAGTCGAACTAAAAGGTATAACCCACGAAAGATTTAAATGTTATTTTAAATTAACAATATATGTGCATCTCCGCGTTTCGCTATGGAATTTTTGACTTTTAAAAATTTAACTCAAAATCAACATGTAAGAAAAGTACATCAAATATTTAGCGTTTTTTTAAAAGCGTCCGTTTTGCGTATAGTTAGTGACATTGTGTTTCTAAAATTATTTCGAGTTTAATGATGGTGTCGGAAAAATTTAACTCGTTGCGAGCGAGAAGATATGACCAGTTGAATATTTGGGTGGAGTTTATTTAAGATTTTTTATGAAAATGGTTATTTGACAGTTTACCCCCCTATTTGGGGGGTCGTTTTGAATTTTTGAAAAAAGTGTATGGGCTTTGTTGGTGTAATGAAATTTAGGTAAAATTAAAAAAAATAATAATAATAAAAAGGTGAAATGGCGAAAATAAATCTGATTACTATTCATCTTTTTTGTCTGTTAGATAATATAGTAATATTAATATTTTAATAATAAAACTAGTATAAACTCAAGCTAGAATAATATGAAATCTATTTAAATATGAGCTCAACTCACTTTTTGACATGCATTCGAGTTCAAGTCAATCTTTTTTTTTTTTTTTCGAGGAACCCCACTATGGGCCAGAGCACATTGGCCCCCCCACCGCAGGTAAACCCCGGGTAAACGGCAAGCCAGCCCTCCACCGCTACCAGGTAAGGCATTCTCCAGTTTGGTCATTAAATGCGGGCACCCCTTAGGATTGAACCCGAGACCTCCCCTTCACTGAAAGTGCTGGTGGCCACCCAGGCTAGGCCTGAATGGTTAAAAACTAATATTTTTGGGTAGAGATTTTTGGGATGAGAATACATGCAGGTTTTATAAATGATTTACAAAATAGACACAAGTACGTGAAACTACATTCTATGGTTGAATTATCGAAATCGAATATGCCCCTTTTTATTAAGTCTGGTAATCTAAGAATTAGGGAACAGACACCCTAATTGACGTGAATCCTAAAGATAGATCTATTGGGCCTAACAAACCCCATCCAAAGTACCGGATGCTTTAGTACTTCGAAATTTATATCATATCCGAAGGGTGTCCCGGAATGATGGGGATATTCTTATATATGCATCTTGTTAATGTCGGTTACCAGGTGTTCACCATATGAATGATTTTTATCTCTATGTATGGGATGTGTATTGAAATATGAAATCTTGTGGTCTATTATTATGATTTGATATATATAGGTTAAACCTATAACTCACCAACATTTTTGTTGACGTTTTAAGCATGTTTATTCTCAGGTAATTATTAAGAGCTTCCGCTGTCGCATACTTAAATAAGGACGAGATTTGGAGTCCATGCTTGTATGATATTGTGTAAAAACTGCATTCAAGAAACTTATTTTGTTGTAACATATTTGTATTGTAAACCATTATGTAATGGTCGTGTGTAAACAGGATATTTTAGATTATCATTATTTGATAATATACGTAAAGCTTTTTAAACCTTTATTGATGAAATAAAGGTTATGGTTTGTTTTAAAATGAATGCAGTCTTTGAAAAACGTCTTTTCCATGTTTATATATATTAATTGAGATTGATATTTACATGATTAAATGTTTCCAACATGTTAAGCAATCAAACTTGTTAAGACTTGATTAATTGAAATATGTTTCATATAGACAATTGACCACCCAAGTTGACCGGTGATTCACGAACGTTAAAACTTGTAAAAACTATATGATGACATATATATGGATATATATATAGTTAACATGATACTATGATAAGTAAACATATCATTAAGTATATTAACAATGAACTACATATGTAAAAACAAGACTACTAACTTAATGATTTTTAAACGAGACATATATGTAACGATTATCGTTGTAAAGACATTTAATGTATATATATCATATTAAGAGATATTCATACATGATAATATCATGATAATATAATAATTTAAAATCTCATTTGATATTATAAACATTGGGTTAACAACATTTAACAAGATCGTTAACCTAAAGGTTTCAAAACAACACTTACATGTAACGACTAACGATGACTTAACGACTCAGTTAAAATGTATATACATGTAGTGTTTTAATATGTATTTATACACTTTTGAAAGACTTCAATAACTTATCAAAATACTTCTACTTAACAAAAATGCTTACAATTACATCCTCGTTCAGTTTCATCAACAATTCTACTCGTATGCACCCGTATTCGTACTCGTACAATACACAGCTTTTAGATGTATGTACTATTGGTATATACACTCCAATGATCAGCTCTTAGCAGCCCATGTATGTCACCTAACACATGTGGGAACCATCATTTGGCAACTAGCATGAAATATCTCATAAAATTACAAAAATATGAGTAATCATTCATGACTTATTTACATGAAAACAAAATTACATATCCTTTATATCTAATCCATACACCAACGACTAAAAACACCTACAAACACTTTCATTCTTCAATTTTCTTCATCTAATTGATCTCTCTCAAGTTCTATCTTCAAGTTCTAAGTGTTCTTCATAAATTCCAAAAGTTCTAGTTTCATAAAATCAAGAATACTTTCAAGTTTGCTAGCTCACTTCCAATCTTGTAAGGTGATCATCCAACCTCAAGAAATCTTTGTTTCTTACAGTAGGTTATCATTCTAATACAAGGTAATAATCATATTCAAACTTTGGTTCAATTTCTATAACTATAACAATCTTATTTCAAGTGATGATCTTACTTGAACTTGTTTTCGTGTCATGATTCTGCTTCAAGAACTTCGAGCCATCCAAGGATCCATTGAAGCTAGATCCATTTTTCTCTTTTCCAGTAAGTTTATCCAAGGAACTTAAGGTAGTAATGATGTTCATAACATCATTCGATTCATACATATAAAGCTATCTTATTCGAAGGTTTAAACTTGTAATCACTAGAACATAGTTTAGTTAATTCTAAACTTGTTCGCAAACAAAAGTTAATCCTTCTAACTTGACTTTTAAAATCAACTAAACACATGTTCTATATCTATATGATATGCTAACTTAATGATTTAAAACCTGGAAACACGAAAAACACCGTAAAACCGAATTTACGTCGTCGTAGTAACACCGCGGGCTGTTTTGGGTTAGTTAATTAAAAACTATGATAAACTTTGATTTAAAAGTTGTTATTCTGAGAAAATGATTTTTATTATGAACATGAAACTATATCCAAAAATTATGGTTAAACTCAAAGTGGAAGTATGTTTTCTAAAATGGTCATCTAGACGTCGTTCTTTCGACTGAAATGACTACCTTTACAAAAATGACTTGTAACTTATTTTTCCGACTATAAACCTATACTTTTTATGTTTAGATTCATAAAATAGAGTTCAATATGAAACCATAGCAATTTGATTCACTCAAAACGGATTTAAAATGAAGAAGTTATGGGTAAAACAAGATTGGATAATTTTTCTCATTTTAGCTACGTGAAAATTGGTAACAAATCTATTCCAACCATAACTTAATTAACTTGTATTGTATATTATGTAATCTTGAGATACCATAGACACGTATACAATGTTTCGACCTATCATGTCGACACATCTATATATATTTCGGAACAACCATAGACACTCTATATGTGAATGTTGGAGTTAGCTATACAGGGTTGAGGTTGATTCCAAAATATATATAGTTTGAGTTGTGATCAATACTGAGATACGTATACACTGGGTCGTGGATTGATTCAAGATAATATTTATCGATTTATTTCTGTACATCTAACTGTGGACAACTAGTTGTAGGTTACTAACGAGGACAGCTGACTTAATAAACTTAAAACATCAAAATATATTAAAAGTGTTGTAAATATATTTTGAACATACTTTGATATATATGTATATATTGTTATAGGTTCGTGAATCAACCAGTGGTCAAGTCTTACTTCCCGACGAAGTAAAAAAATCTGTGAAAGTGAGTTATAGTCCCACTTTTAAAATCTAATATTTTTGGGATGAGAATACATGCAGGTTTTATAAATGATTTACAAAATAGACACAAGTACGTGAAACTACATTCTATGGTTGAATTATCGAAATCGAATATGCCCCTTTTTATTAAGTCTGGTAATCTAAGAATTAGGGAACAGACACCCTAATTGACGCGAATCCTAAAGATAGATCTATTGGGCCTAACAAACCCCATCCAAAGTACCGGATGCTTTAGTACTTCGAAATTTATATCATATCCGAAGGGTGTCCCGGAATGATGGGGATATTCTTATATATGCATCTTGTTAATGTCGGTTACCAGGTGTTCACCATATGAATGATTTTTATCTCTATGTATGGGATGTGTATTGAAATATGAAATCTTGTGGTCTATTATTATGATTTGATATATATAGGTTAAACCTATAACTCACCAACATTTTTGTTGGCGTTTTAAGCATGTTTATTCTCAGGTAATTATTAAGAGCTTCCGCTGTCGCATACTTAAATAAGGACGAGATTTGGAGTCCATGCTTGTATGATATTGTGTAAAAACTGCATTCAAGAAACTTATTTTGTTGTAACATATTTGTATTGTAAACCATTATGTAATGGTCGTGTGTAAACAGGATATTTTAGATTATCATTATTTGATAATCTACGTAAAGCTTTTTAAACCTTTATTGATGAAATAAAGGTTATGGTTTGTTTTAAAATGAATGCAGTCTTTGAAAAACGTCTCATATAGATGTCAAAACCTCGCAACGAAATCAATTAATATGGAACGTTTTTAATCAATAAGAACGAGACATTTCAGTCGGAAATTTCCGAACAAATTTAAACTTTAATCTTTATATATATCCGACACGATAAGCAAAATCTGTAATGTTGAGTCCCAAAAGTTTTGAAACTACATTCATTTAATCAAATACCCTTTGACCATGCCTAACGATTCACGAACAATTATGTGTAAATAAATATATATGCATATACATGTGTGCTTATTAAATTGAGATATATTAATAAAACATTGAACGGATTAGTTAATATGAATATAAGCTATGAGATCTATTTTTTTTTTAACTTGGAAATGCTATCAAGGTATTGAATGAATAATATGTTACATAAACATATTTGTTCGGTGTAAGTTTATCGACGAGATCAAAAGATAATATCAAATGATTGAATTATCGGATACATTGAACTATGATTATGAGTCTCTGTTATGAGGTCCACTTTGAATTAGGAAACCCTTACTTTTAACGGTATTCGGAATAAATGGTAAAGTGATTTACAAGTAAGAACAAAGTATCACTTATTGGGAGTTAGACAAAAGTTAGTGGAGGATTGAATTTCATAACACTTGGTTGATAACTTGCAACGTATATAGAACGTGTTTATGTATATTAGATATATTAGTTAGGTAAAAGATAGTAACCCTTGTTCATTGATTCGAATTATAATTAGATATATTCACTGAAAGTCAATCTTGATATAGTAATTATAACTCCGTCTTAAAAAACTGTCCGTTAAGAATAACTACGCATTTGAAATTATTATTATTATTTTTTAGCTAAAAAGACAAGAACTCATATAGAAATTGAATAGGTTTTCAAAAGAAACGCCAAAAACCGAGATTACATAACGGGACAGGAAATGCTCGAACCTAAAAAAACATTTAAAATAACTATACAATAATAAGCTATCTATATCGAGCTTCTCCTTCCTAGAACACAAATCAACAACAAAACAATCATACTAACACCGAAACCATAACAAGAAATATAAACGAACACGATAAACAAAAAACGAACTATACCAAGGAATAAGAGACAACAATCAACATTTTATGGTTTTACCATCCACCACTTCGCGATGAATTTTCTTACCGATCTATTATCAATCTTGAAAGAAAGAATTCTAGAGGACTCGTTGCTGCTTAAATTTGTCGATGTCGAAGCAATAACCCCTCGCTCTTCTAAGCCTTGGTAAAAGCTAACTGTTGGTTTATCCTGTATAACGATCAAAGACCCCCGCCTATACCCAAAACCAAACACCCTTCGACTCTCCTTTAACGTTCCTCGAATAACCTTTGTATGGCTTCCCCGAAGTCAATGTCATCAACCTTATCATGTAGTTTTAAAGAGCCTGACTTGTTGCGTTTGTTCTTATCCGCACTTGTTTTCATACCATCATCAACCTTTGTATTTCCACTATTCAATTGTTGCCCCACTTGAAAAAATCCTTCGCACTTTGGATCGAAACAAGCGCAAAAGTTTCTTCCACTACAAAGATTAAACTCTAGATCGACAACAGAGACCTGATCTGAAATGTCCCGTTCATATTGATTATAAAATGTTCCATATTAATTGATTTCGTTGCGAGGTTTTGACCTCTATATGAGACGTTTTTCAAAGACTGCATTCGTTTTTAAAACAAACCATAACCTTTATTTTATCGACAAAGTTAAAAGGACACCACCTAGATTATCAGAAATGATAATCTAAAAATATCACACTTACACACTACCAATTCATATTGGTTTACAATATTAATATGTTACAACAAAGTAAATCTCGAATGCAGTTTTAAACAATATTATACAAGCATGCTGACACCAAGTCTTGTCCATATATTAGCATGCAACAGCGGAAGCTCTTAATAATCACCTGAGAATAAACATGCTTTAAACGTCAACAAAAATGTTGGTGAGTTATAGGTTTAACCTATATATTATCAAATTAATATAGTAGACCACAAGATTTCATTTATTCCATAATCCTACACTCGCAAGTGTATAAAAATCATTCTTTGATGAACACCTGGTAACCGACATTAACATAATGCATATAGAATATTTCCCGCATACTCGCAAGTATGTCATAAATTGACAATCGCAATCACCATATAAATCGAAGTATTAAAGCATTCCAAATTCTAGAATGGGGTTTGTTATGCCCATAGATCTATCTTTAGAATTCGCGTCAATTAGGGGTCATTTCCCTAATTTTTAGGCTACCAGACTTGAAGGGGCAATATTCGGTTTAATAATCCAACCATAGAATGTAGTTTCGCGTACTTGTGTCTATTTTGTAAAACATTTAGAAAGCTGCATGTATTCTCATCCCAAAAATATTAGATTTTAAAAGTGGGACTATAACTCACTTTCACAAATTTTTACTTCGTCGGGAAATAAGACTTGGCCACTGGTCGATTCACGAACCTATAACAAATATGTACATATATATCAAAGTATGTTCAAAATATAATTACAACATTTTTAATACGTTTTAATGTTTTAAGTTTATTAAGTCAGCTGTCCTCGTTAGTAACCTACAACTAGTTGTCCACAGTTAGATGTACAGAAATAAATTGATATATATTATCTTGAATCAATCAATGACCCAGTGTATACACGTCTCAGGCTAGATCATAACTCAAAGTATATATATATTTGGAATCAACCTCAACCTTGTATAGCTAACTCCAACATTACTGCATATAGAGTGTCTATGGTTGTTCCAAATAATATATATACATGGGTCGATTGATATGTCAAAACATTTGCATACGTGTCTATGGTATCCCAAGATTACATAATATATTAGAATACATGTATAATACAATATGATTTAGCTAGGATATGAGTAATATAGATTTGTTACCAATTTTCACGTAGTTACAACAAGCAAAAATATCCAATCTTGTTTTACCAATAACTTCTTCGTTTTAAATCCGTTTTGAGTGATTCAAGTTGCTATGGTTTCATATTAAACTTAAGTTTATGAATCTAAACAGAAAAAGTATAATTTTATAGTTGGAAATACAGGTTACAAGTTGGTTTTGTAAAGGTAGTCATTTCAGTCGAAAAAACGACGTCTAGATGACCATTTTGGAAAACATACTTCCACTTTGAGTTTAACCATGATTTTTGGATATAGTTTCATGTTCATAAGAAAAATCATTTTCCCAGAATAACAACTTTTAAATCAAAGTTTATCATAGTTTTTAATTAACTAACCCAAAACAGCCCCCCGTTGTTACTACGACGGCGTATATTTGGTTTTACGGTGTTTTTCGTATTTTCAGGTTTTAAATCATTAAGTTAGCATATCATATAGATATAGAACATGTGTTTAGTTGATTTTAAAAGTCAAGTTAGAAGGATTAACTTTTGTTTGCGAACAAGTTTAGAATTAACTAAACTATGTTCTAGTGATTACAAGTTTAAACCTTCGAATAAGGTAGTTTTATATATATGAATCGAATGATATTATTGTAGCGACCCCGACAAATCGTCAAGTGACGGCGTCGTCTACGTATGGTCCCATTACATGGTTATAAGTATTTATAACAAAGTTTGACCGAAAATATGTCGCATACATTTCATAAAGGATGTTTCAATGTTTACAAAAGTAATTCCCAAGACAAGTACATAACAAAAGTTATTGTTCATATGAAACACGTGCGACATAGTTTAAAATAGCCAAAAAGACGCTCCACGTATGCAAGTATACTCGACATCCAATGCAAGTATCAAAAAGTATGTGCGGAAGCATGTATCACCTAAGTTCAAGGACCTGAGAAAAACATAGAGAATCTGTCAACGAAAACGTTAGTGAAATCATAGGTTTAAATAAGTAAATGAGTAAAAGCAATCTGAACCACAAGAGTTGCAATATTGATAAAGTCATAGTACATTCTAAAAGTTAATATTCACGAGCACCCAATTATCAAAGCTTAACATTCCGTCCGTTGAATACCCCATAAATTAGTGCTAGAACAACACTGTTTCCCGAAAATATATTTCATCCGTAGACGGTAGCGAACCGTCAAAGATGAGGGTTGTCAACCCATATGGCCATATAACATAAGTTCTCGCTTACACCATCTGATGTAACTAATGATAATCAGATTGAGGATTTTCGTTCTAAACTCGTATGTAGAATGTTTGTTTTCCCGTTCTTGTGTTCACTTAGTTCAAAAGAATCGTTTATGTTTTCTCATCCCAAAAGTAAGTTTAAAAGAGTAAAAGTGGGACTATGATCTCACCTTGTATGCACGAACCAAAAAGTACTTCGACAAGTAAACGTGCAAGAAACAATGCTAGTCTTGACCTAAACAAATAGGTTGTATCAATAACGATAGTCACGAAGGGTCAAAGATGTTCAATTAGTCCTATGGCTCGTTACGACTCGATTAATATAGCACGTGGATCAATTTGTCAAGTTTCATGCACGACACAAGTAGTTAAGCATGTTAGAACGATTGTATAATCGTTTGGTTAAGTTTGACTAAAAGTCAAACTTGGTCAAAGTCAAAGTCAACGGGGTCGGGTCGGGTGTCCGACAATTTTCTCATGATGAGAAGTCATATACGAGCATAATAGTCAAGTTTCATGGTAAACGGGGTTATAGTAAAGCGGGAAACATTTTTGTGACATGAAAAACAAAGACAAAATGAGCTGGGCAGTATGCGCGGCGCGCTATGGGTTGCGCGGCGCGCACCCAAGTGTAAATCCTGGTCAGAACTTAACCACGAAGGCAAACATCTGGGATTTCTAATTCTGCGCTGCGCGCGGGTATATGCGCGGCGCGCAATACCTGGGAAACATGCAGTTTGCAGAAAAATGGTCCAAGTCACGAACCAAAATACAATTTAACACATCTCATGCACCGAAAACACTTAAAACGCATATCATATATCATTAGAAAGGTAATTTGACAAGGAGAATAACTAAACGCATTTACTCAATCAAAACCAAACAAACTCATATCAAAATCACCATTAATGCTCATCATTTATTACTCCAAGTTCATAAATGCCATATTATGATTCGTGAAATTAATGCACATGTGTAATACGCTGTTTTGAAGATAATCAAACATACAATACAACTAAACGCAAACAAAACAACATGGCAATCATTCAATGCATCTAAGATTCATTTCAAGTTCATCAAACCCTAAACTAAATTCACCAAATTTCATAATCAAGTTTAGGAGGTTTCCTTAATCAAACTTTACATCAAAATAAAGCTAGTAACACTAGGAGCATAATTAAAACATGAAGTCTTAGCATCTAACAACATATAAACACTCAAATCTCAAGGTTAAGCATGTTATCTTTCAATATGAACTAGTTACATCAAAATAACAAGAACAAGCATACAAATCACATAATCATACTAGACTTGAGCCATAGACACTAATCAACAACCTTTTAACTCAAAAATCTCAAGAACACATAAAATTAGTGATTTTAGAAAGTTACCCAAAATTGATGAAATCGGTATGGAATCGAAGAGGATGTTGCAAGGATTCCAAATATGTATTTTGTTTGAATTGAAGCTTGCTAGAAATTAAATGGATGATGATTCCTTGATGTGGTGAATTGAAAGAAAATGTGAAAGTAGGAGAAGAAAAGAGAAAAGAAAATGAGAAAATGATGAGTGGATGAGGTTGAAGGTTTGACTAGTTGACCTAGTCAAATCTTTGGCCTCTTGGCAAAACTAGTCCCTCAACTTTGAATCAGGTGCGTTAAATTACCTACACAAGATATTTTGAAACGCGTATTAACGGGAGATGTTATAAACATATAACGGAGTTTGAAATAGTATAAAGGAAAAATAAACGGAAAAAGGCGGGATGTTACAATTATGAACATCATTACTACCTTAATTTTAGTAGGTAAACCTACTGGAAATGATGAAAAAATAACTTGAGCTTCAAAGGATCTTTGATGGCTTGGAAGTTCTTGAAATAGAATCATGACACAAAAACAAGTTCAAGTAAGATTATTACTCGAATTAAGATAGTTATAGATATAGAAATTGAATCAAAGCTTGAATATGAATATTACCTTGATTTAGAAAGATAACCTACTATAAATAACAAAGGTTTCTTGATCTTAGATGATTGCTTGGAATGGATTAGGAAACTTGGAAGTAAACTTGTAAACTTGGAAGTGTTCTTGATGTGTTCTTGAGTAATTATTTTTATGATGATTATAGGTAATAACCAAAGCTTGTATTTGATGATTTTTGCTGGAAAAATAGTAACTTAGACGTTCATGGAAGAGTGTGTGTGTTTTGAGAGAGAATTGGGAAGAAAATTGGAAGTGAAATGGAGTAGGTGGTGAGTGGTAAAGGTGAGTGGGGTTAAAAGGAGTTCTTGTTTTTGTTTCCTTGCTCATAAGTCATGCTAGTTGTCTAATTGTTGGTTCCACATGTTTGTTGACTATCTAGGGCTGCTAAGAGCTGAATTATTATGTGTATATACTAATAGTATATACGTATAGGAGCTGGGTATTGTACGAGTACGAATACGGTTGCATACGAGTAGAATTGTTGATGAAAATGAATGAGAATGCAATTGTAAGCATTTTTGTTAAGTAGAAGTACTTTGATATGTGTCTTGAAGTCTTTCAAAAGTGTACTAATACATCTAAATACACTACATGTATATACATTTTAACTGAGTCGTTAAGTCATCGTTAGTCGTTACATGTAAGTGTTGTTTTGAAACCTTTAAGTTAACGATCTCATTTAATGTTGTTAACCCATTGTTTATTATATCTAATGAGATGTTAAATTATTACATTATCAAGATATTATGATATATTAATATATCTTAGTATGATATATATACAGTTAAATGTCGTTACAACGATAATCGTTACATATATGTCTCGTTTCGAAATCCTTAAGTTAGTAGTCTTGTTTTTACATATGTAGATCATTGTTATTATACTTAATGATATGTTTACTTATCATTTAACATGTTTATATATAGTATGTCAATATCTTAAAATGATTCATATGTAATTAGTATGACGTTGTTATAACGATAATCGTTATATATACCGTTTTCAAGTTTCTTAATTCAATAGTCTCATTTTTATGTATATAACTCATTGTTAAAATACTTAATGAGCTACATCCTTATCATAATATCATGATAACTATATATATATATATATATATATATATATATATATATATATATATATATATATATATATCCATATGTATGTCATCATATAGTTTTTACAAGTTTTAACTTTCGTGAATCACCGATCAACTTGGGTGGTCAATTGTCTATATAAAACCTATTTCAAATAATCAAGTCTTAACAAGTTTGATTGCTTAACATGTTGGAAATAATTAATCATGTAAATATCAATTTCATTTAATATATATAAACATGGAAAAGTTCGGGTCACTACAGTACCTACCCGTTAAATAAATTTCGTCCCAAAATTTTAAGCAGTTGGAGGTGTTGACGTATCTTCCGGAAATAGGTGCGGGTATTTCTTCTTCATCTGATCTTCTTGTTCCCAGGTGAACTCAGGTCCTCTATGAGCATTTCAACGAACCTTAACAATTGGTATCTTGTTTTGCTTAAGTCTTTTAACCTCACGATCCATTATTTCGACGGGTTCTTCGATGAATTGAAGTTTTTCGTTGATTTGGATTTCGTCTAACAGAATAGTGAGATCTTCTTTAGCAAAACATTTCTTTAAATTCGAGACGTGGAAAGTGTTATGTACAGCCACGAGTTGTTGAGGTAACTCAAGTCGGTAAGCTACTTGTCCGACACGATCAATAATATTGAATAGTCCAATATATCTTGGATTTAATTTCCCTCATTTACCAAATCGAACAACGTCTTTCCAAGGTGCAACTTTAAGCATGACCATATCTCCAATTTCAAATTCTATATATTTTCTTTTAATGTCAGCGTAGCTCTTTTGTTGACTTTGGGCGGTTTTCAACCGTTATTGAATTTGGATGATCTTCTCGGTAGTTTCTTGTATTATCTCCGGGCCCGTAATCTGTCTATCCCCCACTTCATTCCAACAAATCGGAGACCTGCACTTTCTACCATAAAGTGCTTCAAACGGCGCCATCTCAATGCTTGAATGGTAGCTGTTGTTGTAGGAAAATTCTGCTAACGGTAGATGTCGATCCCAACTGTTTCCGAAATCAATAACACATGCTCGTAGCATGTCTTCAAGCATTTGTATCGTCCTTTCGCTCTGCCCATCAGTTTGTGGATGATAGGCAGTACTCATGTCTAGACGAGTTCCTAATGCTTGCTGTAATGTCTGCCAGAATCTTGAAATAAATCTGCCATCCCTATAAGAGATAATAGAGATTGGTATTCCATGTCTCGAGACGACTTCCTTCAAATACAGTCATGCTAACTTCTCCATCTTGTCATCTTCTCTTATTGGCAGGAAGTGTGCTGATTTGGTGAGACGGTCAACTATTACCCAAATAGTATCAAAACCACTTGCAGTCCTTGGAAATTTAGTAATGAAATCCATGGTAATGTTTTCCCATTTCCATTCCGGGATTTCGGGTTGTTGAAGTAGACTTGATGGTTTCTGATACTCCGCTTTGACCTTAGAACACGTCAAATATTCTCCTACATATTTAGCAACATCGGCTTTCATACCCGGCCACCAAAAATATTTCTTGAGATCCTTATACATCTTCCCCCTTCCAGGGTGTATTGAGTATCTGGTTTTATGAGCTTCTCTAAGTACCATTTCTCTCATATCTCCAAATTTTGGTACTCAAATCCTTTCAGCCCTATACCGGGTTCCGTCTTCCCGTATATTAATATGCATCTTCGATCCTTTGGGTATTTCATCCTTTAAATTTCCTTCTTTTAAAACTCCTTGTTGCGTCTCCTTTATTTGAGTAACAAGGTTATTGTGAATCATTATATTCATAGCTTTTACTCGAATGGGTTCTCTGTCCTTTCTGCTCAAGGCGTCGGCTACCACATTTGCCTTCCCCGGGTGGTAACGAATATCGAAATCGTAATCATTCAATATCTCAATCCACCTACGCTGCCTCATGTTTAGTTGTTTCTGATTAAATATGTGTTGGAGGCTGTTGTGATCGGTATATATAATACTTTTGACCCCATATAAGTAGTGCCTCCAAGTTTTTAATGCAAAAACAACCGCGCCTAATTCCAAATCATGCGTCGTATAATTTTGCTCGTGAATCTTCAATTGTCTAGGGGCATAAGCAATTACCTTCGTTCGTTGCATTAACACACAATCGAGACCTTGCTTTAAGGCGTCACAATATATCACAAAATCATCATTCCCTTCAGGTAATGACAATATAGGTGCCGTAGTTAACTTTTTCTTCAACAATTGAAACGCTTTCTCCTGCTCATCATTCCATTCAAATTTCTTCTCTTTATGCGTTAATGCAGTCAAGGGTTTTGCTATTTTGGAAAAATCTTGGATGAATCTTCTGTAGTAACCAGCCAATCCTAAAAATTGACGTATATGCTTCGGAGTTTTCGGGGTTTCCCACTTTTCAACGATTTCAATCTTTGCCGAATCCACCTGAATACCTTCTTTGTTCACTATGTGACCGAGGAATTGAACTTCTTCCAACCAAAATGTACACTTTGAAAATTTAGCGTACAGTTTTTCTTTCCTCAACAACTCTAGCACTTTTCTCAAATGTTCTTCGTGATCTTGATCATTCTTTGAGTAAATAAGTATGTCATCGATGAAAACAATGACAAACTTGTCAAGGTATGGTCCACACACTCGGTTCATGAGGTCCATGAAAACAGCTGGTGCGTTAGTCAACCCAAACGGCATAACCATAAACTCGTAATGACCGTAACGCGTTTTGAAAGCAGTCTTCAGAATATCATCCTCCTTCACCCGCATTTGATGATACCCAGAACGTAAATCAATCTTCGAATAAACTGAAGAGCCTTGTAGTTGATCAAATAAGTCGTCGATTCTCGGTAGTGGATAACGGTTCTTGATGGTAAGTTTGTTCAACTCTCGGTAGTCGATACACAACCTGAATGTACCATCCTTCTTTTTGACAAACAAAACAGGAGCTCCCCATGGTGATGTACTTGGTCGTATAAAACCACGCTCTAAAAGTTCCTGTAACTGACTTTGTAATTCTTCCATTTCGCTGGGTGCGAGTCTGTATGGAGCACGAGCTATTGGTGCAGCTCCTGGTACAAGGTCTATTTGAAATTCAACGGATCGATGTGGGGGTAATCCCGGTAATTCTTTCGAAAATACATCGGGAAATTCTTTTGTGACGGGAACATCACTGATGTTCTTTTCTTCAGGTTTAACTTCCTCAATGTGTGCTAGAATGACGTAACAACCTTTTCTTATTAGTTTTTGCGCCTTCATACTACTAATAAGATTTAACTTTGCGTTGCTCTTTTCTCCGTACACCATTAAGGGTTTTTCTTCTTTTTGTACGATGCGAATTGCATTTTTGTAACATACGATCTCTGCTCTCTCCTTTTTCAGCCAGTCCATGCCAATTATCAAATCAAAACTCCCTAACTCTACTGGTATCAAATCAATCTTAAACGTTTCGCTAACCAGTTTAATTTCTCGATTCCGACATATTTTATCTGCCGAAATTAATTTACCATTTGCTAATTCTAGTAAAAATTTATTATTCATAGATGTCAATGGACCACTTAATTTAGCACAAAAATCTCTACTCATATAGCTTATATCCGCACCCAAATCAAATAAAACATAAGCAGGTTTTTCATCAATAAGAAACGTACCCGTAACAAGCTCTGGGTCTTCTTGCGCTTCTGCCATATTAATATTGAAAACTCTTTCGCGGCCCTGTCCATTAGTATTTCCCTGATTTGGGCATTCGTTTCTGATATGACCCGGCTTCCGACATCCATAACAAATAATGACGGTATTATTTGTTCCTTTATTCTTGTTAGTCATTGGTCCATAAACTTCACACTTCGTCGTACCATGACCCTTTCTATTACACTTAGTACACGATGTCATACAAAGCCCAGTCGGATGGTATCCTTCACACCTCTGGCATGGTTTCTGCCTCTGGTTGTTATTGTTGGGATTGTTGTTGTTGCGGTTGTTGTTATTGTTGGAACGGTTATTGTAGTTTTTGTAGTTGTTGTTGGGATTGTTATTGTTGTTGCGGTTAAAGTTGCGGTTGTGGTGGTAGTTATTGCATTTGTAGTTGCGATTATTGTTGTTGTTGTTGTTGTATTGGTGACTCTTGTCACTGTTTTCTTCCCACTTCCTCTTGACCTGTTTCGTGTTGGCTTCTTCGGTCGCTTGCTCTTTAATTCTCCCCTCAATTTGATTTATGAGTTTATGAGCCATTCGACTTGCCTTCTGTATGGAAGCGGACTCTTGTGAACTCACATCTTCTTGAATCCTTACTGGTAACCCTTTTACAAACGCGTCGATCTTCTCTTCTTCATCTTCGAACGTTTCCGGACACAATAGGCACAACTCTGTGAATCGTCGTTCATATGTGGTAATGTCGAACCCTTGTGTTCGTAACTCTCTAAGTTCTACCTTGAGCTTATTGACTTCGTTTCTAGGATGGTACTGCTCGTTCATCAATTGCTTGAATGCCGACCACGGTAGTGCGTAAGCAGCATTTTGTCCTACCTGTTCAAGATAGGTGTTCCACCACGTTAACGCAGTACCTGTGAAGGTATACGTAGCGTACTTAACTTTGTCCTCTTCAGTACACTTACTTATGGCAAACACCGATTCGACTTTCTCGGTCCACCGTTTCAATCCAATTGGTCCTTCGGTTCCATCAAATTCCATAGGTTTGCAGGCAGTGAATTCTTTGTAGGAGCATCCTACACGATTTCTTGTGGAATTAGTTCCACTGCTAGATCCATAGTTATTGGTATTTTGCATTGCAGCCTGTACTGCGGCTATGTTTGCTGCAAGGAAAACACGGAAGTCTTCCTCGCTCATGTTCAAATTCTGACGAGTCGTCGGTACCATTTCCTTCAAAAATAGCTCAAAAGAATTAAGTTAATCATATAGAATATTAAGAGTAGTCAATAGTATTTCGTAGCATAATATGAACTCATTTATAAAAGTTTTTTCTTCATATTAGCGTTTTATAGTTTTAATTCGGGTAGTACCTACCTGTTAAGTTTATACTTAGTAGCTAATATACAATTTAACTACTACAATTCTATATGAAAAACTGATTATAATAATATTTCGCGTTCAAACTTTTATACAATAATTTACAAACTTACAATACCACTATTATACATATAGGATGAAATATAGCACATAATAACTTTGCTACTCGGCAGCTATAAAGGCAATTCTAGTTAATACGCAAGTTGTTCAGCAAAAGAAATAAAGACACGTAATTCATAAGTCCAGAAACAAGTCATGCATTCTGGTTTTACTAAGACGACTTCCCATCCTTGGTCTTGTGGAAAGTAACCGTTATGACATTTGGCTAGGCAGCATGTTGTAATATCGTCAAAAAGATGAGGGTTTCGTAATGTCCAACAGCCCTGTAATAATCTAAAAACCTTGTCTCTCACCCCAACTACTGAATCCGTCACTTGTGGGAAGGTTTTATTTAAAAGTTGTAACCCGATGTTCTTTTTCTCACTTTGTGTAACACCCCGTTAAAAATCCCTTTAACGGAATGTTAACTCTGGTCCCAGTGCTTGGCTTGACTTCTACGTAACAGCAATATTCTACAGCGGAAGCAATTAATACCTGAGAATAAAACACGCAAAACGGATCAACAACAATGTTGAGTGAATCTACAGGTTTAAGGTAAACAATACAGTATGTTTAAGAAATACATTTCGAAAATGGTTATTAGTGGAAGACCACCAAAGTTCAATGTTAAAAGTTTGTAGACAACTCCGTGTCCCATTTCAAAAGTTTGTTGACACTACCATGTCAAGTTTCAATCATTTGTAGACAATACCATGTCAAGTTTCAAATATTCGTAGAAAATACCATGTCAAGTTTTATCTCATTTGTTCGTAAACCACAGTTTTAAATGACGTTGTATAGTATCTGAAAAATAGTTATCAAAAAATAGTTTAAGTTCCTTGACCACGAGATTTTACAAGTACAACTCCAAGTTGCGAAATGTTTGCATAATCTATGAGCACCTGAATATTAGCAATGACCCGAGTATAGAATCCACTATACCCGCCTTTACCTCATAAAAATGTTATACACTTGTACGAGTGTTTTAATATTCAAAGTAAATGCACCACAGTTTTTATAGCGGGTGAGGTTGTCAACCTAACAGATCCGTCCATCTAAATTGTGCCTACACCGATGGTATTTAAAGTATTCAAGCTAGAGGCTTTGTGTACAAACTCAATATGCAGATATAGTACTCGTGTCAATACAAAAAGTATTTGATAATGTAAGTATAACAGCGTGTATTCTCATCCCTGAAAACATGTAAAAAGCGGGACTGTAGACTCACCTTTGAATAAAGCTCGGATTGAAAAGTGGACAATTTACTTGTACGGTTTATAGCCGAGTAATGCAACCTAAGTATATGTATTTAGGTTGGTCAATAATTATGTCTTAAACAAGTATGGTTTCATAGTATAAGTTGTCTTATTGCTCGAATCGACGCGTTTCAAAGTAGAAGTCAACATACAGTCAACTAATTCATGCAAGTCAAACAAAGTCAACCGAAAGTCAAACTTGGTCAAAGTAGTCAACTAAAGTCAACATCAGTAGGTTCATGCCAAATGTTGGTCAACATGTCAAACCTAAGTCAAACAACACGTTTTAGATCATAATTGGTCAATTTCACAATTTCAGTTTATCGTTGTGCACAAAGTTCATGTACATGTAGCAAACTTAGTATATTATCTCATAGTAAAAAATTCAAGTAAACATGAAAAACTCCAGATCATAAGTATACTCAAAATCGATTCCAAAAAGTCCGGCCAGGGTCTCATACGATAATTAAAAGTCAGGAATCAGAAGGGGTACATTTGAGGTTCACCAAGTCAGTTTCTGACCGCGCACTGATTTGGTTTTAGCTATAACCGGAGTTAGGAACATGAAATCGATACAAGACCAGTGGCTGTAGTTCAAAAACAAGTTAAACTAACACATATCAAAAATCGAGCAATTTTGGTTTAGCCAATTTGTACAGTTTATTCATGCAAGTTGAACATTTAGTTTTTCAGCTCAAATCAGAATTTACATAAAGTATGGCCCTATTGTGCCCAATGAATAAGGTTTCAGAGATTGAAATAAACTAACAATAAGTCACATATCATGTTAAAATTCATATTTCATAAGCTTACATGCTCATTCAATAAACTCAATCCACAGAGTATAAAACAGAGAGCAATTTACAGATTCGATTCTAGTTTCGCTAGTCATATTCGCACGCGATTAGCCGAAGATCTAGATACAATTAGCCTATGATATATACATGAAAGATGAATTACTTTTTGTGTAGATTTCAAAAATGCAAAGCTTTAATCACAGAAGCTAACACATTTTATCATACAAGGTTGTTTTCATGCAAGTGATGTATAAAACTACTTTTACACTAATTCAAGCATATCTTGGGTTTTACATAAGCAAATGACATGATATCCTAGTGTAAACTGAGTGTTTTTAAATTACCTATCCAATGGTATAAATTTCACAATCCAATTCGTGGTCGATCAAACCCAGATTTCTGATCAATCACAAAAACACAACGTTAATTTCAATTGGCCATAACTTGATCATCCGGAAACGAAATCAAGCGAATCCAAAGCCTAAAATCAATAGTTTTTCGCAAGGAATCTAATTATAATATAATATCATGTAATTGAAAAATTAAAATTACTGTAAACATCAAATACAAATTCGGTTTTCGCATAAAACAATCAAAACGAGCAATTTATCGCATCTAGTATTCATCAAACATCAAGACTTGAGCAATAGACAACCTAATCCATGAAACCTTAATAAAAATCTGATTTTAGAGATTAGGGTTTATGTGTTTATACCTTTGATCACAAAATCGTTTATACTAACGCGTAGAGAACGATGCAAGCAACAATATTGATCAAAGAGGCAAAAACAAGAGATCAAAAATTGATGGAGAATTGTAGGGATGAAGGTATGGGATTATTTGGTGTGTATGGGGCTGCAATCATGGAGCAAGAATGATAGGAAAAAGAATGGGACATGTTCTCTTGTTACTTAGTACCTAAAAATCAAAAGTCAACAAACATGGGCCTAAACTAATAGTCAACATGCATTGGCTACTCATGGGACCAAGGATGAAGAGGTATGAGGTCATGTCCATGTGGCCTCGGGCTCGGGTCTCGGGCTCGTTTTGTGTAAAAGCTCGTTCGCGTGTGGTTCATTTCGAGTGCCATTAACCGTACCGAATCTCCGGCACGTTAACTAGTCGTTGAAACAAAAGCACCGTGTTTAATTCATTAAGTAAATAATAAATTAAATTTCTTTCATAAGTTCAATAATTATTAACAATAATTATTCTATCGTTTTTCTGAGTTCCGTTAAATGAAAAGTTTTCTAGGCGATTAACTTTAATCGTATCGTTTCTAGTTTAATTCGTCAACCGAATTAAGTTCACTAATTAATATAATATATTAATTCAAGTAATCCACTAAGGATCAAGTACGCATTTAATTACTTTAAATACGAAAAAGTTTCACGTAGCCACTGTTAACTATTCTGGAAAAAAAAAATTGGCGTATGAAAATTGTGTGATTTAACTAACGATCGTCAAGTATTTAACGGAAGTTTTAATGGAAAAACTCGGGTTGTTACATTACCCACCTGTTATTGAAAATTTCGTCCCGAAATTTGGATGATGGCAGTTATTGATGAAAATAAAATATTTTCGTATCATTAGAAATCCACGTTTCAACGTGAGCTTGAATTCTATAACTAAGTTTGCAAATAAAGTTTATACTTGGCTTGTATAGTTTGTCTTTCCAGACGTAAGCCTTCATACATTCTTTTAATAAAAGAATTTGGTCATATACGAGTGTTTCGTCAAATAATATGATAAGATTAAATAATCTTTCGAGATCTCTATACGGATGGACTTCTAAGGTCCGTTCGGTTTGGTAATGAATACGAGTTAAGTGTATAGAATTTCTTATCATCAAGAATATGAATGAAATGATTCGGTTACGTGTAAAAATACAACTGAATATGTCACTAATGGATGTATTGAAGTAATAGTTGTCCGCCTTGACTTTTCGATGTAATCACTATTGATTCTCCTAAATTCAAGGGATTTGAATATAATCGTTTGAAATCTGTGAGATTTGAATCCCGGTAATTAAGGAAATTAGAATCCTTTTCTTTTTGATTTAATACGATTATCTTAATCAGCTGACGCGTTGCTATGGTAAAAAGTTCTGATATAAATTAATCATCTCTGCGTCCTTATTTTCTCAACCTCAATCTTCTTACTTTCAAAATTCTATTTTCGAAAATTTTGTGAAGATGCTTCATCCGCTCTTGATTTTCGTTACTATTTTGACTGTGTATGCAGTCATTCTTCTTTTTAGTCTACCACCGGAAGAATCTCTATTCTTCTATAATGCTCTAGGGGTGACAGTATTTTTAATTCTACCACTCCTCTATTTTTCAATACTTATTGATATAAATGGTTTATGATCTTCCATGTTTGTTTTTTTTTTTTTAATATTCTGACCTATTTTTCAAAGACTCGTGCTTTTTATCCAAGAAGATCTTCAACTTGTTCTTCTGTACATGGTCAAATAATACGGATCAATAGCTGGTGATGATGCAGAAACATTCGCTGTTCATCGTCATAGTATCCGTTTTCATCTTGTTTTCTCTTCTCGACTTTAAATCAAGCAAGTAATGGTCCATAATTCATAGGTATGGAGTTTCGAATGATCATAATATACAAAGTAGAAAGGAAAGGTAATAGCACGATTTGATTTGTCAAATTACCAGAATATCCGAAAAAGACCGAATCATCAAGAAATATATTTCCTTGATATGTTTAGAAGTTAAATAGAATGAAAGAGTTATGTAACATGGTTCATGATGATTGTAAGGTCTGTGAATCATCATCTTCCATTAGAAATTCTGCATGACTTCGAAGCAAGATATTCTCTAAAGATGTCATCGGATCCAGAATTACCTGAATTCTTTGAATATATGGTTTGGTCCTTGTATTTGTCCTTGGTCTCCTTCATGGTTAGCTCAATCCATTTTTCAGTTCCAAATCTGAGTTTTTTCAATACGTTATTCTTTATCATCAAACTTTTGGCCATTAAGACCATCTATAGCTTTTGCTGCTTCGTCAGCATTCTCAAGGTTAACGAATCTTAATCGTTGGTTATCAATCTGAGATGGTTTCAAGAGATTTTATTTTAGATGATTAAACGCTGATTATAATCGTTAACGGATCTAATGGTTGACGAATAGGCGTTGTTGATTTCAAAAGTAATGAATGATAATTTCGATGGTTTGATGTGATAATTCATCATAGAATACAAATGAATATAATTCATGAATGTAGTGATCTTTAGGAAGATAATACTTGCTAAAGCTTTACTTAGATTCCGATACGTCAAAATCAGAATATGTAGTAGTTGTTCTTTAGTGAACGGATACACATATCTTGTGAGTGTAATTAGTATAGTTACTGATTATTGAATCAGAATTTGAAGAATGTATAATGTAACATATTAATGTGAGATATAAATATTTCTCGAGTTTTACCAACCCGTTAAATATTTTTACAATTTACAGTTTGTACAGAAGAGTTTTTAATTACAATCTTTATGAAGATATATATTCTTCAGATGTAATCACGGATTTAATGAGTTAATATAATATTAAACTCATTTGATTTACGGTTGAAGATAATCTCCAAAACTTTAGAGATTTCATAATTGTCGCGAAATATTTCGCTAATGAAGTTATGAATCAATACTTCATCGTTCATTGTTTATTGATATACCTCGGTATATGATATTGATGCTCGAAAAGTTCTTGTGAAATTTACAAGGCACGAATAATGTTTTCTAGAAATTTTCGAGTACATCGAAAATAGAAGTGAAAAATCAAACATGTATTTGAATAATACACTTAGTTTATTATGAAATGGAGTTTATTGTGCTGAAGCAGTGATTAATGATTGTTAAGTCATTAACGAAGGATGTACATCATAGCATATTAGTGATATGATTTAACCAAGTAGTACATACTAGTTAAGATTCACACGTAATAGTTTAGTACGAAAAGATTTATTATTGTTCCAAACCATATATATATATATATAAAGTATACATATATAAAATTTTTTTTCCAGGAAGAATGAGTCAATACATCTTGACTCACAATTACTAATATTCCTTGGTATCTATGGGGCGTATGATGTTGATATCTGAAGTACCGAGTGTGATGTTGAGGTGTGGGATGCGGATGTTGTTGTTGGTGAAGCTGATGCTGTTGGTGGTGATGTTGATGGTACTGGTGGTGTTGGTTATGCTGCTGGTGCTGCTGATGCTCTTAGATTTCGCACCATATTCTCCAGAGCCACTACTCGAGCGCGAAGCTCGTTGACTTCTTCTACTATTCCGGGATGATTGGCGGTTCGGACAAGTAGATGAATAAGATCTAGAATTCTGGATATTAGATATTCGTGGTGGGATATCCTGGAAATGAGGGTGAAAATGGTGTTCCGGATTGATTCGCCGGTAAGTGCTTCAGGTTCTTCACCAAGAGGTGAATTCGGTTGGTGGAAGGGATCGCCTTCTTCTCACCTCCATTGATTAAGTCGACTACGAACCCACCCACAATTCATCCAGAAAAGATGATGGCTAATAGGTTCGTTCGTTTCGGTTACGCTGTCCATGGTGCTCGAGGAATCAGATGAGAAATCCATATTATGTGTTTGGAATAGGGTTTGATATGAATTGAGTGTTGGATGCTATGTTTATCTCCTTGAATACGTGTATATAGCAAAAAGATTTCCGTAATTTACGGAGGAAATTTAGGAAATATATCAGACAAAATCTAATATAATAAGTATGATAGCGACAGGATTAGCCTCTATGTAATTGGTACAATAATTGCAGTAAGATGTCGGTGGATAAAAAATGATAAGCAGTGAGAAGTAGTGATCGGTCGCGACTAGTAGTGAGAGGCGGCGTTAAGTAGTAGTAAGCAACGATAAATAGCAAAGAGTAGTGGTATAAGATGATGAGTATGTCTAGGCAGTGTCTTCGTAGTGCCAAGTAGAAATCAGGGATGACGGACAGTGTCGGGTATTGACGAATTGTGACGTGATTACACGCTCCTTATAGGTTATAATAACAATTATATCGTACGGTGTAAATTTCTACTCATATTTGAAATTAAACGGTTTATGTTCTAAACGGTATTTATCCAAGTAACCTACTTGACTCGCTCCCAATTCCTTATTTTGCGATGTCGGAACTTCTATATGAGTTACCGTAATGTAATCCCGGTCATTACATTACGCTATCTCACATTTCCATTCGACATAACTCCATAAGTTCAAGATGGCGCAATCAACTTAATTTAGTTAAATCTCGCGTCGCGTGTACGTATGTGATTCGTAGTATAACGTTTAATTCAAGTCCATATCATATGGGTATAGGGTGTATATGTACGTGATGTAATGTGTAGCCCTACATGTCGTATTATGAAGCAAATAGTGCAGGTATGGTGTATAAAAGTCATCCAAGACACACAGCTATAGACTAGACTTCACTAATGCGCCCTACGGTTAGACACACTAATGTATCCTAGTTCCCTATAGCCAAAGCTCTGATACCAAACTGTAACACCCCGTTAAAAATCCCTTTAACGGAATGTTAACTCTGGTCCCAGTGCTTGGCTTGACTTCTACGTAACAGCAATATTCTACAGCGGAAGCAATTAATACCTGAGAATAAAACATGCAAAACGGATCAACAACAATGTTGAGTGAATCTACAGGTTTAAGGTAAACAATACAGTATGTTTAAGAAATACATTTCGAAAATGGTTATTAGTGGAAGACCACCAAAGTTCAATGTTAAAAGTTTGTAGACAACTCCGTGTCCCATTTCAAAAGTTTGTTGACACTACCATGTCAAGTTTCAATCATTTGTAGACAATACCATGTCAAGTTTCAAATATTCGTAGAAAATACCATGTCAAGTTTTATCTCATTTGTTCGTAAACCACAGTTTTAAATGACGTTGTATAGTATCTGAAAAATAGTTATCAGAAAATAGTTTAAGTTCCTTGACCACGAGATTTTACAAGTACAACTCCAAGTTGCGAAATGTTTGCATAATCTATGAGCACCTGAATATTAGCAATGACCCGAGTATAGAATCCACTATACCCGCCTTTACCTCATAAAAATATTATACACTTGTACGAGTGTCTTAATATTCAAAGTAAATGCACCACAGTTTTTATAGCGGGTGAGGTTGTCAACCTAACAGATCTGTCCATCTAAATTGTGCCTACACCGATGGTATTTAAAGTATTCAAGCTAGAGGCTTTGTGTACAAACTCAATATGCAGATATAGTACTCGTGTCAATACAAAAATTATTTGATAATGTAAGTATAACAGCGTGTATTCTCATCCCTGAAAACATGTAAAAAGCGGGACTGTAGACTCACCTTTGAATAAAGCTCGGATTGAAAAGTGGACAATTTACTTGTACGGTTTATAGCCGAGTAATGCAACCTAAGTATATGTATTTAGGTTGGTCAATAATTATGTCTTAAACAAGTATGGTTTCATAGTATAAGTTGTCTTATTGCTCGAATCGACGCGTTTCAAAGTAGAAGTCAACATACAGTCAACTAATTCATGCAAGTCAAACAAAGTCAACCGAAAGTCAAACTTGGTCAAAGTAGTCAACTAAAGTCAACATCAGTAGGTTCATGCCAAATGTTGGTCAACATGTCAAACCTAAGTCAAACAACACGTTTTAGATCATAATTGGTCAATTTCACAATTTCAGTTTATCGTTGTGCACAAAGTTCATGTACATGTAGCAAACTTAGTATATTATCTCATAGTAAAAAATTCAAGTAAACATGAAAAACTCCAGATCATAAGTATACTCAAAATCGATTCCAAAAAGTCCAGCCAGGGTCTCATACGATAATTAAAAGTCAGGAATCAGAAGGGGTACATTTGAGGTTCACCAAGTCAGTTTCTGACCGCGCACTGATTTGGTTTTAGCTATAACCGGAGTTAGGAACATGAAATCGATACAAGACCAGTGGCTGTAGTTCAAAAACAAGTTAAACTAACACATATCAAAAATCGAGCAATTTTGGTTTAGCCAATTTGTACAGTTTATTCATGCAAGTTGAACATTTAGTTTTTCAGCTCAAATCAGAATTTACATAAAGTATGGCCCTATTGTGCCCAATGAATAAGGTTTCAGAGATTGAAATAAACTAACAATAAGTCACATATCATGTTAAAATTCATATTTCATAAGCTTACATGCTCATTCAATAAACTCAATCCACAGAGTATAAAACAGAGAGCAATTTACAGATTCGATTCTAGTTTCGCTAGTCATATTCGCACGCGATTAGCCGAAGATCTAGATACAATTAGCCTATGATATATACATGAAAGATGAATTACTTTTTGTGTAGATTTCAAAAATGCAAAGCTTTAATCACAGAAGCTAACACATTTTATCATACAAGGTTGTTTTCATGCAAGTGATGTATAAAACTACTTTTACACTAATTCAAGCATATCTTGGGTTTTACATAAGCAAATGACATGATATCCTAGTGTAAACTGAGTGTTTTTAAATTACCTATCCAATGGTATAAATTTCACAATCCAATTCGTGGTCGATCAAACCCAGATTTCTGATCAATCACAAAAACACAACGTTAATTTCAATTGGCCATAACTTGATCATCCGGAAACGAAATCAAGCGAATCCAAAGCCTAAAATCAATAGTTTTTCGCAAGGAATCTAATTATAATATAATATCATGTAATTGAAAAATTAAAATTACTGTAAACATCAAATACAAATTCGGTTTTCGCATAAAACAATCAAAACGAGCAATTTATCGCATCTAGTATTCATCAAACATCAAGACTTGAGCAATAGACAACCTAATCCATGAAACCTTAATAAAAATCTGATTTTAGAGATTAGGGTTTATGTGTTTATACCTTTGATCACAAAATCGTTTATACTAACGCGTAGAGAACGATGCAAGCAACAATATTGATCAAAGAGGCAAAAACAAGAGATCAAAAATTGATGGAGAATTGTAGGGATGAAGGTATGGGATTATTTGGTGTGTATGGGGCTGCAATCATGGAGCAAGAATGATAGGAAAAAGAATGGGACATGTTCTCTTGTTACTTAGTACCTAAAAATCAAAAGTCAACAAACATGGGCCTAAACTAATAGTCAACATGCATTGGCTACTCATGGGACCAAGGATGAAGAGGTATGAGGTCATGTCCATGTGGCCTCGGGCTCGGGTCTCGGGCTCGTTTTGTGTAAAAGCTCGTTCGCGTGTGGTTCATTTCGAGTGCCATTAACCGTACCGAATTTCCGGCACGTTAACTAGTCGTTGAAACAAAAGCACCGTGTTTAATTCATTAAGTAAATAATAAATTAAATTTCTTTCATAAGTTCAATAATTATTAACAATAATTATTCTATCGTTTTTCTGAGTTCCGTTAACTGAAAAGTTTTCTAGGCGATTAACTTTAATCGTATCGTTTCTAGTTTAATTCGTCAACCGAATTAAGTTCACTAATTAATATAATATATTAATTCAAGTAATCCACTAAGGATCAAGTACGCATTTAATTACTTTAAATACGAAAAAGTTTCACGTAGCCACTGTTAACTATTCTGGAAAAAAAAAATTGGCGTATGAAAATTGTGTGATTTAACTAACGATCGTCAAGTATTTAACGGAAGTTTTAATGGAAAAACTCGGGTTGTTACACTTTGGTAAGAAGCGAACATCACTAACCTTTAAGTATAACATGATTCTTTATGTTGCATGTTAGAAGCTCTTTCTAACTCACGAAACCCTATGTTGGGATATGTTGAGTCAAAATATGTAACACCGGCCATTTTTTTTTTAAATACACAGCGGAAGACTTTATTAACAAACACAATATAAGTCACGTCATTACGTTTAAGTTTACACAAAGATGTTACGTTATCACAAAACATTATTTATACAAAAGTCCACATCAGAGTTGGGTTGTCAAACATGTCTTCTGCAATAGCACCCTTCCCGACTAGCAGTACCTAAACCTGCAAGGGGAGAATATGTGGGGGATTAGCGCACCGCTAAGTGAATGGAATCTATCTAACAGATATAGCTTAAGTCACACACAAGCTATATACTAATAGTAACACTTGCTAACTACCAACTAGCATACAATAAGACAATACGAGGATCGGCGGCTTGTACGAGCACACGACTCCCAGCTGATCGGGCCTGAGTCTACCGATAGTCCCTGCTACTCAATTCACAGTATAGTTATCCAGATGCAGGGGATGCATCATTCACACTATACTCCACAATCAGTAGCCTATGGACCCAACCTCCCCTAGGCACGGTTGACACTGACACGCTTCAAATACCCTTTCAACTTCTCGCAACCAATTGAGAGTTACAGTCGGATCAGTACTTCCAGAGAACTCAGAGGGTTTGCAATCACAGAAGTTCTTATAAGTACACTTTTTGGGTGGTTGCATGTAAGGTTGTTGGAACATTTGCATTTGGTATGGATTCATCATCATGGGATTTTGGTAAGTAAAAGTGTTTTGCGGTGGCATATAATATTGGTTAGGTATTTGATTCTGAAACTAGTTCTGGTGCACATTAGGTATCGTTTGGGATTGCGCGGTTGGGAATCCAGGTGGTGTATCATCATTTCCAGAATGCCTTGCCAATTCAAGCTCATTAATTTTGTCCTCGGCTTCTTTTAGCTTACTTTCTAATTGAAGGATGTAACTACTCTGATCATCATCAGACTCAACACCCTCTTCTGGTGCTCTAAATGTTCCGGGGTTAGATGAGCCAGTTGCATTTCTATCAGCCATACCTGTGCTACAAAACAGCTCACACAAAAGCTTAGTGGATAACAGTTAGTTCAATCACAACTAACATACGTATATCCTATTTTCACTTAGCCCCCACTCCCACAGACATGTTTGACTTGCCTCAGGGTTTGGGAACAAAATACGCGCACGTATTTACTACCAAACCATGCTCTGATACCAACTTGTAACACCGGCCATTTTTTTTTTAAATACACAGCGGAAGACTTTATTAACAAACACAATATAAGTCACGTCATTACGTTTAAGTTTACACAAAGGTGTTACGTTATCACAAAACATTATTTATACAAAAGTCCACATCAGAGTTGGGTTGTCAAACATGTCTTCTGCAATAGCACCCTTCCCGACTAGCAGTACCTAAACCTGCAAGGGGAGAATATGTGGGGGATTAGCGCACCGCTAAGTGAATGGAATCTATCTAACAGATATAGCTTAAGTCACACACAAGCTATATACTAATAGTAACACTTGCTAACTACCAACTAGCATACAATAAGACAATACGAGGATCGGCGGCTTGTACGAGCACACGACTCCCAGCTGATCGGGCCTGAGTCTACCGATAGTCCCTGCTACTCAATTCACAGTATAGTTATCCAGATGCAGGGGATGCATCATTCACACTATACTCCACAATCAGTAGCCTATGGACCCAACCTCCCCTAGGCACGGTTGACCTCATACGGACTCTAACCTCTCCTAGGCACGGTCTCGAGTCCCCAGTCTCCCTAGGCCCGACTGGTGCCATTCACACAGTGTACACATAATTCACATACAACATCAGGCAAACGATATTATTCTAACATGGCAATTCCTACACTATGCATGGTAAAAGAGTCAACCACAGTAGCATGATATGCTACTTAAACTCTATCCGTAGATAGACCCACTCACCAATTACCAGCAACTGCTCAGTTATTATTTCTGAGCTTCTTCCTTGTCCTTATCTCCAGAGAATAGCAAAAACCAAGTTAGAATAGTGTTCCCATCAAGATTAGACACACTGACAGCGAATTATAGCAAATTCATAAAAAAATGCGTCCGCTAAAATTTTCATGCTTAACACTTGTGCACTTTCAAAATTTACATCCTGAACACCAAAATATAAACGGGTAGCATAACGGCTAGAAAAAGGCACTTTGGTAAAACATTCTGCCCTGTACACACAGTCGGTCGACTGACACTTACAGTCGGTCGACTGTCGACACAATCGGTCGACTGACCTGTCCAGTCGGTCGATTCATTGGGTAATACATCAATCGGCCGAAGGCAAATCTCAGTCGGTCGGTTCACTCGCCAGTCGGTCGGTTCACCCTCAGTCGGTCGACTGTCGACCGACAGTTGGCCGACTGTGTTCATCTTCCTCAGAAACTGAACAAAGGCTACGGACTTCACGATGAAATCCTCAAATCTCGATCTAGAGCTCGTTTTAAACACCAAAATCGACCACAACTTGTTCACTACTTGCTATTGACTCAAAACCCACAACAATTTGACCATAACAACACTTAAATCACTTGTTTTGACACAAATTCAAGCTTTTTACAAAACTCACACAAAACCATGAATTTAACAACGAATTGAACACAAAAACACATGTTACTTACCTTGATAGACTCAGTAAACGATAACAAACACGATTCTAACACCAATTTGAGCTCAAGATCAATGTTTAAGGATTAGGGTTTGGTTAGGTGGGAGGGATGAAGGTACGGGTGTGTTTGGGAAAATTCTAGAAATGGAAAGAAGAAGGCAGTACACTAGTCACTTAAGGCTGCTATTTTCCCCACCTCACAACACACGGGTATTTAACAGTTATCTGATATATTACGCACAAGATTAGGTAACCCAAACGAGGTCCAAATAAAATAAACAAACCTGTTCTGGGACCCTTGTCCCAGCTGGACACAACATAAATATAATAAAACACTAATTAAATAATTAAAATAAAAGCACTTAAGACTAAGCACAAACCCTTAGGGCAAAATGGACAACTTACAACTAGTCCGAGTTTCAGTCTGTTACAAATCCACCCCCCTTAAGGAGATTTCGTCCTCGGAATCTGGTCTTGGTCAAACAAATGAGGGTAGCGTTTTCTCATCAACTCTTCCATTTTCCACGTAAGATTAGATCCCAAACTGTGTTTCCACTCAATCAACACCATCGGAATCTCTTTCTTTCTCAGCTTAGTCACCTTTTGGTCAATCACACGGACCGGCTCTTCCACTAATTTCTTATTCAAATCGACCCTTAAATCTTCTAAAGGAAGAAGTTGTGTTTCATCGTCGACTTTACACTTACGAAGATAACATACGTTGAATGTATTATGAATACCAGCTAACTCTGGCGGAAGATCTAACACCACAGTCTGATCATTCAACACTTCACTGATCGGAAACGGACCAATAAATCTCGGTGCTAACTTACCACGTTTACCGAATCTGATAACCCCTTTCCACGGCGAAACTTTCAGATACACTCGTTCACCCACATTAAAGGTTACCGGACGTCTACGCGGATCAGCATACATTTTCTGCCTATCTCTAGCGGCTTTCAACTTTTCTCTCGCAATTGCAACTTTTTCGGCTGTCATTTGAACAATTTCGGGACCTGCAAACTGTTTCTCCCCGACTTCTAACCAACAAGTCGGAGTTCTGCAACGACGACCGTATAACATTTCATAGGGCGGCATCCCTATACTCGAATGATATGAATTATTATACACAAATTCGATCAACGGCAAATGTGTATCCCACGAACCACCGTATTCTAACACACAAGCCCTTAACATATCCTCCAAAGTCTGTATCGTTCTTTCACTCTGACCGTCTGTCTGAGGATGATAAGCTGTACTTAAATTCACACGTGTACCCAAATTTTGTTGAAGACTGTTCCAAAAATTCGACACAAATCTGGAATCTCTGTCTGAAACGATCGATAACGGCATACCATGTCGACTAAATATTTCTTTCACATACAAATCGGCTAACTCACTTAACGAAGCTGTCTCACGAGTAGCAATAAAATGAGCACTTTTAGTTAGACGATCCACTATTACCCAAATCATATCATGTCGTTTCTGAGTTCTTGGTAGTTTGGTCACAAAATCCATCGTTATATGTTCCCATTTCCACTCTGGAATCTGTAACTGACGTAGCGAACCATAAGGTTTCTGATGTTCTGCCTTCACTTGAGCACATATATGACACTTTTCAACATATCGAGCGATATCTGTTTTCATTGTCGGCCACCAATACACTGCTTTCAAATCATGATACATCTTATTACTACCCGGATGTACTGTCAATCTTGATTTGTGAGCTTCTGTCATGATTAAATCCCTCAAATCTCCAAGCTTAGGCACCCAAACTCGATTGTTTAAGGTCTTTAGTCCATGTGAGTCATCAATTAAGTCCACTTTTCGTTTGGTCATTTGTTCAGATTTAATATGTTCGTCCTCTAAAGCACAGGCCTGAACGGTTCTTAAGCTGTTAATCAAATCTGGAGTTATATTCAAACGAAGAAATTTCACATTTTCACTTGACTTTTTACGACTTAGCGCATCTGCAACCACATTTGCCTTACCCGGATGGTATTTAATTTCACAATCGTAATCTTTGATCAACTCTTGCCATCGTCTCTGACGCATATTCAATTCTTTCTGTGAGAAGATATACTGCAAACTCTTGTGATCTGTACATATAACACAATGGGTTCCATACAAATAGTGTCTCCACAGTTTCAAAGCAAACACTACTGCAGCCATTTCAAGATCATGCACTGGATAATTCTTCTCATGAACTTTCAACTGTCGCGAGGCGTAGGCGATTACTTTATCTCTTTGCATTAAGACACAACCCAACCCAGCATATGATGCATCACAGTATACCACGAAGTCGTCTGAACCTTCTGGTAAGGCTAACACTGGTGCCTGACACAGTAGCTGTTTCAATATCTGAAAAGCCTTTTCCTGTTCATCAGTTCATCGAAAGGCTACATCTTTACTAGTCAACTTAGTCAATGGACCCGCTATTTTAGAGAAATCTTTGATAAACCTGCGATAATAACCAGCCAATCCCAGAAAACTCTTAATCTCAGTCGGAGTCCTCGGAGAAGTCCAATTCATTACCGCTTCTATCTTTGTCGGATCAACTTTTATACCCTCGGTACAAATCACATGACCCAAAAACTGCACTTCACGTAACCAAAATTCACACTTTGAAAATTTTGCAAATAGTTGCTCACGTTTTAACAAGTTCAAAACCAACCTCAGATGTTCAGCATGTTCACTCTCTGTTTTCGAATACACCAATATGTCATCAATAAACACAATCACAAACTTATCTAAGAATGGACGACACACTCTATTCATTAGATCCATGAAGACTGCTGGCGCATTCGTCAACCCAAAAGGCATGACAAGAAATTCATAGTGACCATACCTTGTTCTGAACGCTGTTTTCGGTATATCTGATTCAGCAACACGAACCTGATGATATCCGGATCGTAAGTCTATCTTAGAAAAGAATGAAGCACCCTATAACTGATCGAACAAATCATCTATTCGAGGTAACGGATACTTATTCTTCACAGTTCTTTTGTTCAATTCACGATAATCAATACACATACGCATTGACCCATCTTTCTTTTTAACAAACAATACCGGAGCACCCCACGGTGAAGAACTCGGTCGGATAAACCCACGATCTAATAGTTCTTGAATCTGTGACATCATTTCACGGATTTCAGACGGCGCTAATCGGTATGGAGCTTTTGCAACTGGAGTTGTTCCAGGAACCAATTCAATCTTATATTCAACTTCCCTTACCGGCGGCAGACCTGGTAACTCATCTGGGAACGCTTCGGGAAATTCTGATACTACTGGAATATCGGCCACTGTTTTCTTTTCTTTCTTCGCATCAATCACATATGCAAGAAATGATTCACAACCCTTTGCCATCGACTTTTTCGCTTTCATCATGGTTATCAACAGAAAATTATACCCTCCCCGCTCCCCTCGGGCCACAACACGGGTTTCATCGGTCGAACGAAAGGTAATCATTTTCCTATCACACTTAATATTAGCCCTAAGCGAGCTCAACCAATCCATTCCTAGTACTACATCAAAGCTAGGAATAGGTAACACTAAACAAGTCACCGGGAAAGACTTCCCTTCGATCTCTATACAAACCCCAGTCACATAGGTTGTGACGGGTGTGGTCTTACCATCAGCTACTTCTACCATAACCGGCTTGGGTAACACAGTAGATGGTAAATTCAACTTAGCACAGAAATCTAGGGACATAAAACACCTATTGGCACCACAATCAAATAATACGCGAGCAGGTATTGAGTTGATTAGAAACATACCGGTGATTACTTCGTCGGTTGCCACAGCATTTTCCACCGACATCTGAAAAGCTCTAGCCTCTGCTGTTGGAGGGTTCTTCCTCTTCTGCCCACTCGAGGCAGTTGACCCTACGGCTGATGCTGAACGCGCCCCTGACCCTGCCCCGGAACTACCACTCTTCGACGGACAACTAATTGCACGATGCCCTGGTTTGTGACAACTCCAACACACACTATTCGGATACGGGCATGCTGAAGACTCATGCCCAACAACACCACACTTTAAGCATCTTCTTGTAGCCTCAGAACACTGACCACTGTGAGAAGATCGACACGTGTGACACCAATTCCCTTTACCTGATCCAGACCCAGAACTACTCTGACCACTTTTACCCTTCGATTTAAACCCACTAGACTTCTTGGATTTAGATCCTGATTGACCAAATACTTGCCCACCTTGTTGTAGCACATTACCAAACATTCTGTTTCTGGCGGCCTGAACATCACTTTCTACCATCTTAGCCATCACAACCGCTTGAGACAACGACGTAGCCGTTCTAACAAAAGTTCGGTACTCTGGCAAAATGATATTAACAAAATGTTGTATACGAGACGCTTCGTCTGGCACCCACTGTTGTACAAACCTTAGTTTATCCATATACTTCTCTACTACCTCATCGATCGTCATTTGAGGTGTCATCTTCATTTCAAGAAACTCAGTCTTGATTCGGTTCATATCAAATGAATTACAATATTGTTCACACACCTTCCCATGAAACTGCTCCCATGTGATCATACTCACTTGCTCTTTTGGTATACTAGAAATCAAAGAATCCCACCAAATCATAGCCCTACCTTTCAACAGTCTACTAGCATATGTTACCTTCAGCTTGGGTTCACACTGACACGCTTCAAATACCCTTTTAACTTCTCGCAACCAATTGAGAGTTACAGTCGGATCAGTACTTCCAGAGAACTCAGAGGGTTTGCAATCACGGAAGTTCTTATAAGTACACTTTTTGGGTGGTTGCATGTAAGGTTGTTGGAACATTTGCATTTGGTATGGATTCATCATCATGGGATTTTGGTAAGTAAAAGTGTTTTGCGGTGGCATATAATATTGGTTAGGTATTTGATTCTGAAACTGGTTCTGGTGCACATTAGGTATCGTTTGGGATTGCGCGGTTGGGAATCCAGGTGGTGTATCATCATTTCCAGAATGCCTTGCCAATTCAAGCTCATTAATTTTGTCCTCGGCTTCTTTTAGCTTACTTTCTAATTGAAGGATGTAACTACTCTGATCATCATCAGACTCAACACCCTCTTCTGGTGCTCTAAATGTTCCGGGGTTAGATGGGCCAGTTGCATTTCTATCAGCCATACCTGTGCTACAAAACAGCTCACACAAAAGCTTAGTGGATAACAGTTAGTTCAATCACAACTAACATACGTATATCCTATTTTCACTTAGCTCCCACTCCCACAGACATGTTTGACTTGCCTCAGGGTTTGGGAACAAAATACGCGCACGTATTTACTGCCAAACCATGCTCTGATACCAACTTGTAACACCGGCCATTTTTTTTTAAATACACAGCGGAAGACTTTATTAACAAACACAATATAAGTCACGTCATTACGTTTAAGTTTACACAAAGGTGTTACGTTATCACAAAACATTATTTATACAAAAGTCCACATCAGAGTTGGGTTGTCAAACATGTCTTCTGCAATAGCACCCTTCCCGACTAGCAGTACCTAAACCTGCAAGGGGAGAATATGTGGGGGATTAGCGCACCGCTAAGTGAATGGAATCTATCTAACAGATATAGCTTAAGTCACACACAAGCTATATACTAATAGTAACACTTGCTAACTACCAACTAGCATACAATAAGACAATACGAGGATCGGCGGCTTGTACGAGCACACGACTCCCAGCTGATCGGGCCTGAGTCTACCGATAGTCCCTGCTACTCAATTCACAGTATAGTTATCCAGATGCAGGGGATGCATCATTCACACTATACTCCACAATCAGTAGCCTATGGACCCAACCTCCCCTAGGCACGGTTGACCTCATACGGACTCTAACCTCTCCTAGGCACGGTCTCGAGTCCCCAGTCTCCCTAGGCCCGACTGGTGCCATTCACACAGTGTACACATAATTCACATACAACATCAGGCAAACGATATTATTCTAACATGGCAATTCCTACACTATGCATGGTAAAAGAGTCAACCACAGTAGCATGATATGCTACTTAAACTCTATCCGTAGATAGACCCACTCACCAATTACCAGCAACTGCTCAGTTATTATTTCTGAGCTTCTTCCTTGTCCTTATCTCCAGAGAACAGCAAAAACCAAGTTAGAATAGTGTTCCCATCAAGATTAGACACACTGACAGCGAATTATAGCAAATTCATAAAAAAATGCGTCCGCTAAAATTTTCATGCTTAACACTTGTGCACTTTCAAAATTTACATCCTGAACACCAAAATATAAACGGGCAGCATAACGGCTAGAAAAAGGCACTTTGGTAAAACATTCTGCCCTATACACACAGTCGGTCGACTGACACTTACAGTCGGTCGACTGTCGACACAATCGGTCGACTGACCTGTCCAGTCGGTCGATTCATTGGGTAATACATCAATCGGCCGAAGGCAAATCTCAGTCGGTCGGTTCACTCACCAGTCGGTCGGTTCACCCTCAGTCGGTCGACTGTCGACCGACAGTCGGCCGACTGTGTTCATCTTCCTCAGAAACTGAACAAAGGCTACGGACTTCACGATGAAATCCTCAAATCTCGATCTAGAGCTCGTTTTAAACACCAAAATCGACCACAACTTGTTCACTACTTGCTATTGACTCAAAACCCACAACAATTTGACCATAACAACACTTAAATCACTTATTTTGACACAAATTCAAGCTTTTTACAAAACTCACATAAAACCATGAATTTAACAACAAATTGAACACAAAAACACATGTTACTTACCTTGATAGACTCAGTAAACGATAACAAACACGATTCTAACACCAATTTGAGCTCAAGATCAATGTTTAAGGATTAGGGTTTGGTTAGGTGGGAGGGATGAAGGTACGGGTGTGTTTGGGAAAATTCTAGAAATGGAAAGAAGAAGGCAGTACACTAGTCACTTAAGGCTGCTATTTTCCCCACCTCACAACACACGGGTATTTAACAGTTATCTGATATATTACGCACAAGATTAGGTAACCCAAACGAGGTCCAAATAAAATAAACAAACCTGTTCTGGGACCCTTGTCCCAACTGGACACAACACAAATATAATAAAACACTAATTAAATAATTAAAATAAAAGCACTTAAGACTAAGCACAAACCCTTAGGGCAAAATGGACAACTTACAACTAGTCCGGGTTTCAGTCTGTTACAAAATAGGTTCTTAACCCATAGCGTAAAATTGCATTTGGTTTCCCCGCATTTAACGCTTTAAAGAAAACACGGCGTAACTTACGGTCTCCTCAATGTGATATACCCCACCTATCAAAGGAAAGCCTTTTATAAACTAAGGCATTTCTGGAAAGTCTTTCAAATGTTTGACAAGTTAATTTCGCCATAACTAATTGTGCTGATGAATTCTGACCGACTCTAGACAAGATTTCTTTAATCATATCCTCTGGTAGGTCTTCTAAAATATTCGGTTGTCTACCCTTAACGTCCATTTTGTTTTTATACTGTAAAATAGACAAGGATTAGATTCATAAAAGATAATTAACAAACAATACAAGCAATTTTTTACATAGAACATAAAAGTACAAGCACACTACAATACATATAATACACAACATGATTACAACTCCCTAATCTGAATCACTGGTTTCTTCTTCTTCGGACTTGATTCGTTTTCCTAATTTTCTAGGGATATATGGTGTTCCTCTAATACGAGCCATCATTTTCCACAATGGTTTAGAAAAACCTGGTGGTTTAGAGGTTCCCGGGTTATTGTTACATTTTAAAAAATACGGATGTTGCCGATACATATAAAGTTCATCGGGGTTGGAATCAGGTTTCTCTATTTTTATACCTTTTCCCCTATTATTTTCTTTTGCTTTATTAAATTGGGTCGAGGTAATTTCTATAACATCATCGGAATCTTCATCGGGATCCGATTCATCGAAAAATTGGTAATCTTCCCAATATTTTGCTTCCTCGGCGGAAACACCATTGACCATTATTGACTTTGGTCCATTGGTTGAGGATTTTCTTTTATTTAATCGATTTACAGTAGGTATCAATATTTCTTCCTCCGGAACCTCTTATTCTTCCGGTTCCTCTTCGGAAATTTGTGAATCTTCCCAAAATATATTCGACTCTTCATTATTATTAGGTGAGTCGATGAGATTTGTACTAGTGGTAGACATCTATCACACAACATCATACACATTAAGAGGTTAATATATCACATAATATTTACATGTTAATAATATATAGTTTCCAACAAAAAGTGTTAAGCAATCGTTTTTAAAGTAAACACGGTCGAAGTCCAGACTCACTAATGCATCCTAACAAACTCGGTAAGACACACTAATGCAATTTTCTGGTTCTCTAGGACCAACGCTCGGATACCAACTGAAATATCCCGTTCATATTGATTATAAACGTTCCATATTAATTGATTTCGTTGCGAGGTTTTGACCTCTATATGAGACGTTTTTCAAAGACTGCATTCGTTTTTAAAACAAACCATAACCTTTATTTTATCGACAAAGTTAAAAGGACACCACCTAGATTACCAGAAATGATAATCTAAAAATATCACACTTACACACTACCAATTCATATTGGTTTACAATATTAATATGTTACAACAAAGTAAATCTCGAATGCAGTTTTAAACAATATTATACAAGCATGCTAACACCAAGTCTTGTCCATATATTAGCATGCAACAGCGGAAGCTCTTAATAATCACCTGAGAATAAACATGCTTTAAACGTCAACAAAAATGTTGGTGAGTTATATTTTTAACCTATATATTATTAAATTAATATAATAGACCATAAGATTTCATTTATTCAATAATCCTACACTCGCAAGTGTATAAAAATCATTCTATGATGAACACCTGGTAACCGACATTAACATAATGCATATAGAATATTCCCCGCATACTCGCAAGTATGTCATAAATTGGCAATCGTAATCACCATATAAATCGAAGTATTAAAGCATTTCAAATTCCAGAATGGGGTTTGTTATGACCATAGATCTATCTTTAGGATTCACATCAATTAGGGGTCATTTCCCTAATTCTTAGGCTACCAGACTTGAAGGGGCAATATTCGGTTTAATAATCCAACCATAGAATGTAGTTTCGCGTACTTGTGTCTATTTTGTAAAACATTTAGAAAGCTGCATGTATTCTCATCCCAAAAATATTAGATTCTAAAAGTGGGAATATAACTCACTTTCACAGATTTTTACTTCGTCGGGAAGTAAGACTTGGCCACTGGTCGATTCACGAACCTATAACAAATATGTACATATATATCAAAGTATGTGCAAAATATAATTACAACATTTTTAATACGTTTTAATGTTTTAAGTTTATTAAGTCAGCTGTCCTCGTTAGTAACCTACAACTAGTTGTCCACAGTTAGATGTACAGAAATAAATTGATATATATTATCTTGAATCAATTCACGACCCAGTGTATACACGTCTCAGGATAGATCACAACTCAAAGTATATATATTTTTGGAATCAACCTCAACCCTGTATAGCTAACTCCAACATTACTGCATATAGAGTGTCTATGGTTGTTCCAAATAATATATATACATAGGTCGATATGATATGTCAAAACATTTGCATACGCGTCTATGGTATCCCAAGATTACATAATATATTAGAATACATGTATAATACAATATGAGTTAGCTAGGATATGAGTAATATAGATTTGTTACCAATTTTCACGTAGTTACAACAAGCAAAAATATCCAATCTTGTTTTACCCATAACTTCTTCGTTTTAAATCCGTTTTGAGTGATTCAAGTTGCTATGGTTTCATATTGAACTTAAGTTTATGAATCTAAACAGAAAAAGTATAAGTTTATAGTCGAAAATACAGGTTACAAGTCGTTTTTGTAAAGGTAGTCATTTCAGTCGAAAGAACGACGTCTAGATGACCATTTTGGAAAACATACTTCCACTTTGAGTTTAACCATGATTTTTGGATATAGTTTCATGTTCATAAGAAAAATTATTTTCCCAGAAGAACAACTTTTAAATCAAAGTTTATCATAGTTTTTAATTAACTAACCCAAAACAGCCCGCGGTGTTACTACGACGGCGTATATTCGGTTTTACGGTGTTTTTCGTGTTTTCAGGTTTTAAATCATTAAGTTAGCATATCATATAGATATATAACATGTGTTTAGTTGATTTTAAAAGTCAAATTAGAAGGATTAACTTTTATTTGCGAACAAGTTTAGAATTAACTAAACTATGTTCTAGTGATTACAAGTTTAAACCTTCGAATAAGGTAGTTATATATATATGAATCGAATGATGTTATGAATATCATTACTACCTCAAGTTTAGTAGGTAAACCTACTGGAAATGATGAAAAAATAACTTGAGCTTCAAAGGATCTTTGATGACTTGGAAGTTCTTGAAATAGAATCATGACACAAAAACAAGTTCAAGTAAGATTATTACTCGAATTAAGATAGTTATAGATATAGAAATTGAATCAAAGCTTGAATATGAATATTACCTTGATTTAGAAAGATAACCTACTGTAAATAACAAAGGTTTCTTGATCTTAGATGATTGCTTGGAATGGATTAGGAAACTTGGAAGTAAACTTGGAAGTGTTCTTGATGTGTTCTTGAGTAATTGTTTTTATGATGATTATAGGTAATAACCAAAGCTTGTATTTGATGATTTTTGCTGAAAAAATAGTAACTTAGACGTTCATGGAAGAGTGTGTGTGTTTTGAGAGAGAATTGAGAAGAAAATTGGAAGTGAAATGGAGTAGGTGGTGAGTGGTGAAGGTGAGTGTGGTTAAAAGGAGTTCTTGTTTTTGTTTCCTTGCTCATAAGTCATACTAGTTGTCTAATTGTTGGTTCCACATATTTGTTGACTATTGATAGTGCTCCAAATGAACATATATTTAGTAGCAATATCGTTCCAATATGTAAAGTTTTTAAATGTAATTTCCTTATTTTTAGTTGTAATAGTTAAATAAATAAGTGCGAAGACGAAAGACGCAAATCGCTCGAAAATGAAGATTTAAAGACAAAAACGAAGATTTGAAAGACCAAAACGTCCAAAAAGCTCAAAAGTACAAGATACAGTCAAAAAGGTTCAAATTATTGATGAAGAACGTCTAAAAATGACAAGAGTACAAGTTACAAAACGCAAAGTACAAGATATTAAATTATACGAAAGGACGTTCGAAAATCCAGAACCGAGGCATGAACCAACTCTCAACGCTCGACGCAACGGTGTAAAAATTACAAGTCAACTATGCACAAGAATAAAATATAATATTTAAATAATTCATAATAAGAATAATATTAAATAATAAAAAGTTGTTAATTGAGCATAGTTCAGGGGTCGTAAATGAAAATTCAATTTATAATTTCACCTATAAAACGAATGATATGTAACGATGAGAAGGAACGATTTTTTTCGATCTCTTTTTTTTTCTTCTATCTTTTTCTTATTTTTCTATCTATCAATATCAATATCTATATTCTATATCTCTATCATAATGTTAACTTAATAAGATATAACAATAATCTTAATTTTAATTTTAAATTATGATAATAATAAGATTTATGATAGAGATCTTTTGAGTATGTAAGTCGAAATTCTGTCCGTGTAACGCTACGCTATTTTTAATCATTGTAAGTTATGTTCAACCTTTTTACATTAATGTCTCGTAGCTAAGTCGTTATTATGCTTATTTAAAATGAAGTACTCATGATGTTGGGCTAATTACTAAAATTGGGTTATTGAACTTTGGACCATAATTAAGGTTTGGGCAAAAGACCGACACTTGTGGAAATTGGATTATTGACTATTAATAGATGGGGGGTATTGTCTAATTGAGTGACAACTCATTGGAGTCTGTCGAACCTATCTTCAAATTAATTAACCTAATAATTAATAATGATTATGGTTGTCCTATTTAGTGACGTTCATATGGAATCTGTTATAATCATTTAATTAATCAATTGGGTTGGGTAATTGATTATTCATTCTGATCAAGTGGATGAATTAATATTCATAAACTAATTAAAACAGGGGTGGATTACATACAGTGATAACTGGTGTAATTGTTGACAGAAGTGATAACTGCGTCACAGTTTAAATCCTTAATCAGTTGGAATATTTGACTTCGGGTATAAGGGTAATTTGACGAGGATACTCGCACTTTATATTTATGACCGATGGACTATTATGGACAAAAAAACCAGATAGACGTATCAAATAAACCAGGACAAAGGACAATTAACCCATGGTAATAAATTAAAATCAACACGTCAAAAATCATGATTACGGAAGTTTAAATAAGCATAATTCTTTTATTATATTTCTCATCGTATCTTTATTTACTGTCATTTTATTACTCGCAATTTTATTTACTGTCATTTTATTTATTGTCATTATTTTACGCACTTTAATTATCGTCATTTATCTTTGCGCTTAAAATATAGAATCGACAAACCGGTCATTAAACGGTAAAACCCCCCTTTTATAATAATATTACTACTTATATAACTATATATATTTTGTATAAATATAGTTGTTAAAAATATAGTAAGTATCACCAGCTCCCTGTGGAACGAACCGGACTTACTAAAAACTACACTACTCTACGATTAGGTACACTGCCTATAGTGTTGTAGCAAGGTTTAGGTATATCCCATCCGTAAATTAATAAAACTTGTGTCATATTTTGTAGTATTTTGTATAAAAAAAATAATACTATTTCGTACCCTCACGCTACATCATCAAGTTTTTGGCGCCGCTGCCGGGGACCGCTAAAACGCTATATTTTTAATTATAATAATATTGAAATAAAATATAATAATATAATAATATTGAAATAGAATATAATAATATAATAATATTGAAATAGAATATAATAATATAAAAATATTTAAGAATCTTTACGTAAATTTAAAAAAAAAAAAGTCGTATTTATTAAATACTTCAGGGGTATATTATGTAACTTATAATTAATAATTGCTATCATGTCGCTTTCATGTGAATAGTAAATTAATTAATTTATTTTCATTTACTATTCATGAATAGTAAATGAATTAAAAAAAAAAGTTTTAAAAAAAAATTATAATTATAAAAAAATTATTAATTTGTAAAAAAAAAATCGTTTTTAAAAAAAAAAAAAAAAAAAAAAAAAAAAAAAAAAAAAAATCGTTTTTTTTAAAAAAAAAAAAAAAAAAAAAAAAAAAATCGTTTTTTTAAAAAAAAAAAAAAAAAAAAAAAAAAAAAACGTAAAAAAAAAAAAAAAAAAAAAAAAAACGTAAAAAAAAAAAAAAAAAAAAAAAAAAAAATTATTAAAAAAAAAATATATATATATTTTTAAAATTTTGTCTATAAAAAAAAATGTTTTTTTTTAGTTTTATTACCTTTAGATTTTTAGACTATATTCGCAACTTTTAGTATTAAGTTTAGTTTTGCCATAGTTATTTTTACTTCTAGAATTTTTAGGCTTTGCCGTAAAATCCCTTAAGTGCTTATTCCTTAGACTAAGTTTTAGGTGCTTTAGAATTTTACGACGCCGTATTTCGCACTACTTTCTTATTTTTATTTTTCGACGCCTATTTTTCGACCTTTTATTTTTCGACATTTTTCGACGCGCAATCTATTTCTTTCTTATTTCTCGCCATTCTAGTTTTTAGGACTTAGAATTTTTTCTACTTCTTCTCTAAATTTCTTAAAATTACGAAAATTTATTTTAAGTGGTTAAATTGATAGACATCAAAATTTTCTGGTTCGTAGTAATAGTTGGATTTGTACGTGGACCGGGTTATTGGAGCCAAACAGTCCTCAATTATATTGAGACCAAACGAATCCTGCCCCTCTGCTGCATCTTTTGGCTATTCGAAACGTGGGCAAAATCAGAAAAGTCTATTGGTTGGATAACTTATTATAATTTTTCTTTCCTTTTTAAAACTAATAGGATATTCAGTGAATGCACCGAGCAAGACGTTCACCACCTTTTGTACGTTCACCACCTGTAACTCGATCAAGACATCGTTTAACAAATATAGCTGCCGTTGATTTTTCTTTAGACTCGTCATCAAGTCGACCGAGTACTTCAACTCAAATTTCCGATAATCCAGTTTTTGAAACCAATATCACAATTGAGAATCCGGAGAATACTCAGGGACAATTCCGAGACCCTGATCCATTAATTATTCCTCCGGAACCACCAATCATTCAAACAGAGATTGTTGAGGAAGAAACCATTAAATCAGAAACCTCTGGTGATTCAGATACAACACTTCCAATCATGGAAAATCTAGAACCTCTAAGTATGGAAGAACGAATGAGAGCTAAGCGCACGGGCCAAGGTCACGCCATTATTAAACCAGAAGTTAATGCTCCAGATTATGAAATTAAAGGACAAATCCTACACATGGTAACTAACCAATGCCAATTCAGTGGTGCACCGAATGAAGATCCTAACGAACACCTTCGTACGTTTAAAAGAATTTGTACACTATTCAAAATCCGAGAAGTGGAAGATGAGCAGATCTATCTCATGTTGTTTCCCTGGACTTTAAAGGGAGAAGCCAAAGATTGGTTAGAATCGTTACCTGAAGGGGCGATTGACACATGGGATGTTTTAGTTGAAAAATTTCTTAAACGATTCTTTCCGGCATCCAAAGCCGTGAGACTTCAAGGAGAAATTGTTACGTTCGCGCAAAATCCAAATGAAACATTATATGAGGCGTGGACAAGATTCGGAAGGATGTTGAGAGGATGTCCTCAACACGGATTAGATACTTTTCAAATAGTACAAATCTTCTATAAAGGCGTAGACATCGCCACACGAAAAGACATCGACATAACCGCTGGTGGATCCATTATGAAGAAAACCGCAACTGAAGCTTACAAGATCATTGATAGCACAGCCTCCCACTCACATGAGTGGCATCAAGAAAAAGATATCTTTCGATCATCTAAAGTGGCTAGAGCCGATTCTAGCCATGACTTTGATTCCGTTTCCGCAAAAATAGATGCTTTCGAAAGACGAATGGAAAAGATGAATAAAGATATTCACGCAATACGAATCAGTTGTGAGCAATGCGGTGGACCACACTTATTGAAAGATTGTCACATTGAACCAACGATGGAACAACGAGAGAATGTTTCCTATATGAACCAAAGGCCGGGAAATGATTATCAAAATAATTATCAATCGCCAAGGCCGAACTTCAATCGAAATCAATACATTCTTTACAATCCAAAAGGACCCGAAAATAACTTGTACAACCAACAAGGTCCGAATAACCAACCAACTCAAAACAACACTTTCAATCAACAAAGACCTAGCTTGTATAAACCACCACAACAACTCGAAGAGAAAAAGTCAAATCTAGAAGAAATGATAGCAAAGCTAGTTGAATCTCAAACACAATTTATTACATCTCAAACCCAAACGAATGAGAGGTTTGATCAGTCACTTAGAACTCAACAAGCTTCCATTTTGAATCTAGAAAAACAAGTAGGTACTGTTGTTAGATTAATAAGTGAAAGAGAACAAGGAAAGCTACCGAGTGATACTGAAGTAAATCCTCGGAATGAGAATGTTAACATGGTTTCAACGAATTCTGAAAAACCAGCTCCAGAAGATAGGAAGGTTTTAGATGTGAGTAACAATGAAAAAGTTACAACACCACCACCACCCGAGTATGTAAAGCCAGTGGTGGCACCATACAAACCACCCATCCCGTTTCCAAGAAAAGGAGTTGAGTATGAGCAAGTGATAGGTAATAAAGATTGTGATACCTCTGGAAAGAAGAAGAAGAAAAAGAATAAGAAAGTGCAAGAAACAAAAGCCGTAAATATAAACCCGGTGAAGACAGTTCCACCAAAACCTCCACCTAGGGTAGGTGATCCGGGTGAATTTATTGTTCCTTGTCTACTTAGTGATTGCGTCATGTATGATGCACTAGCAGATTTAGGTGCGAGTGTGAGTGTTATGCCTCTTTCCTTATATAAGAGATTAGGTGTAGGTGAGTTAAGTCCAACGGATATGAGTGTTCGACTCTTTGATCAAACCATTAAGCACCCAGTTGGAATTGCTGACAAACTACCCGTTCAAGTAGGCAATTTAACCTTTCTAGTCGAATTTATTGTCATTGACATAGAAGAGGACCCAAACATTCCTCTAATTTTAGGTCGGCCATTCTTTGCGTCCACCAAGGCGTTATTTGATGTAGGAAATGGAAGAATGACACTTAAAAGTGGTGACAAATCGATCACCTTTATGATTCGAAAGTCTAAATCTCCACCAGTCAAAACCGTTGAACCAGTAAAAACAATTGGTAAGAACCATGTGCTTTTACCAACTCCAACGGTAATACTTAGCAATAATGAAACGCCTAAGTGTGGGGAAAATGAAGTAACACCTAATGATGACATGATAACAAAGAACCCCGTTGTTGATACGAAATTAAATAATCCCGTTATTAATAGTTCAATGAAGAAACTTATTAAACGGATTCGCGATGCTAGAACCAAGGGGAACTTTAAGTTATGTAACCGGTTAGTATCCAATCTATCACCTAAAGAAAAGGAGAAACTAGTTGAAATTGTGGATATTACACAGGAATCCGACCAATGGCTTAAAGAAAAAGTCACGGATATGCAAGTTGATTATGGACCAAGAGAAATTAACGATGAAGTTAATCACAATTTCGACACCACATCTACCTAAGTGTGAGGAGATTCAAATATTCTAAAAAGAAAATGCTGTTTGTAGTTAGTTGTTCTGTTCTCGTGTAGTTCCGAGAATGGAATTCGATTGGTCTTTTCCGCTAGCAGACACTAAAGAACTAGTTTTCTCCCTCCATTCTGAATTTTTATTTTTTAGGTTTTAATTAATATGCCTTTTAAATTTAAGTTTTGTGTGATTTTAAAAACAAAATTTACTTTAATTCATTAAGTTTAAAAATGATTTCTAAAATTCGTCGTGAGTTGAAGACTAGGCCGTTGAGCCGAAATTACTTTACCCGAGGGCGGGGCGAAAATTTTTTTTCATCATTATTTTTAATTTTATTGATTTAAAGTATGCCAAAAAAAAATATATTGGATTTTATAAATTTTTGAACGTGGGGTAATATACCCAACTTTAAAAATATGTATATATGTTCGTATTTTATTATGTACAAAACAGGGTAGAACAACGCACTTTCAAAGACTAACATTAAGTTCAGCAATAGCTACTGATTTTGACGACAAGAAGCAAAATATCAAATGTGATGTAAAATAATATGCTTACAAACTGGGTATTTTTAATCACTTTTCTACACTAATCACCCTCATGAATTTATAATTATAGTCTGATTTCATGCAAATGAGGGCATTGCATGATCTCAAGTGTGGGGAAGGGTTATAAATTCTCTCGGGTTTGCACTTAGTTTATTTGCCAAATTTTGTGAAAATTTGAAAAATTTTCAACTAAATGAATTTAAAATCATGTTTATACATATTTATGAACGGTGAAAACTAGGTGATAATACCGAAATTATCGTTACCTCGAAAAGGACATAAATTGAGAAACACCCTAAAACGCTTGAATTCATTTAAAATGAAATAAAAGAAAATAAAAAGGCAAAGAAAGAAACTAAGTGTGGGAAGAATGTACCAAGTTATTCAATTTAAAACATATATCACATATTTTTGTACAAGATTATTGCAGGTACTTTTGCTTTGGACGATACTAATCAGTTTTACCCGGTTTACTGTAATACATTTGAAAGAAAGATGGATCTACACGATGAATCAATTCCATCATTAAAAGGAAGTAAAGTCTTCCGAAAAAGACACGCGCTTCTTGATTTAGGTCAAGAAGTTGTCGTCCAGACCAGCTGTAGGTTGACGAAAAATCTAGAAAAGTCATCTCTAAAATCAGCAGGAAATCCACGGACCTCAGCATCAAACAGGGTCGCCATGTGGTCAGATTTATCCTAACCATGAGAAGGATTTATCTCGTACAATGGGGAGGCACCGTGCAAATTAGCTTGATAAGACTAATGAATCAGATCCCCAGAAAGGATAATCTCCTTAAAGATTAAAAATCAGCTTTTAAGACTGATATTACTCAATCCTAGAGATTGACCTTAAAGATTGAGAATTCAAACTCATGGAATTCAATGATTTCTAAACTCGAGCTTGAACGAGAAAATATTTTGATCAAAAATACAAACCGATTTGTTTTCTGAAAATCCATTTTCAATGCGTTCATTACCATTGAACGTAAAATCCTAGGAATTCACCTAGAATTCATTAGGTCACCTGAACCAAATCGGGTGTCAACCGTAAGAACGGTGGTTGCATAGCATGGTCGGAGACAGGACCTTGTGCCAGACCGAAAAATCATAGGATGATCTTTACTATCGCTCCTACCAAGGATAGTTCTAGCATTCGACACGTTAAAAGACCATAATCATCTGCATGTCACGGGACATTGCCTTAACAGTTTCTTGTTCATCGCTTTCCTTTACAACCGGACGGTAGTTTACCGAAAGGTAATATACGGAACAAGTAAACTGGATGTGTGCTTTCCGATACCGGGATAGCAGTGGATTACACGAACCTAAATGTTTTTAGCCAAAATATTGATCCACAAATATATTTTGCAACACCAATGGTGGATCAAATCAGAAAACTTATCTAGGGTAAAAGCTAGATTGAATTTTCAAAAGATCAAATGTTTTCATAAAGATCCAATTTCCTTAAAGGATCTAAATTTTTATAGTCATGTGGGACTGTAAACCGCCTTTCAAATGTGCACTTTGCTTTGGAAACCGAAAGTAAATCGGCTATTTGATTGCAAGTGTCGTTGACCTAAACCCGAGGCAACTGTGGATGACACACCCACCTTTAACCATCATTACTGTCATTGTTTATACTGCTATATCAAAATCACTGATGTACAAAATGTGATGAATAAAAAAGTGATTCATGTATGTTTTTATTTCAAGTTCTGTATTGCTTGAGGACAAGCAACGCTCAAGTGTGGGGATATTTGATAGTGCTCCAAATGAACATATATTTAGTAGCAATATCGTTCCAATATGTAAAGTTTTTAAATGTAATTTCCTTATTTTTAGTTGTAATAGTTAAATAAATAAGTGCGAAGACGAAAGACGCAAATCGCTCGAAAATGAAGATTTAAAGACAAAAACGAAGATTTGAAAGACCAAAACGTCCAAAAAGCTCAAAAGTACAAGATACAGTCAAAAAGGTTCAAATTATTGATGAAGAACGTCTAAAAATGACAAGAGTACAAGTTACAAAACGCAAAGTACAAGATATTAAATTATACGAAAGGACGTTCGAAAATCCAGAACCGAGGCATGAACCAACTCTCAACGCTCGACGCAACGGTGTAAAAATTACAAGTCAACTATGCACAAGAATAAAATATAATATTTAAATAATTCATAATAAGAATAATATTAAATAATAAAAAGTTGTTAATTGAGCATAGTTCAGGGGTCGTAAATGAAAATTCAATTTATAATTTCACCTATAAAACGAATGATATGTAACGATGAGAAGGAACGATTTTTTTCGATCTCTTTTTTTTTCTTCTATCTTTTTCTTATTTTTCTATCTATCAATATCAATATCTATATTCTATATCTCTATCATAATGTTAACTTAATAAGATATAACAATAATCTTAATTTTAATTTTAAATTATGATAATAATAAGATTTATGATAGAGATCTTTTGAGTATGTAAGTCGAAATTCTGTCCGTGTAACGCTACGCTATTTTTAATCATTGTAAGTTATGTTCAACCTTTTTACATTAATGTCTCGTAGCTAAGTCGTTATTATGCTTATTTAAAATGAAGTACTCATGATGTTGGGCTAATTACTAAAATTGGGTTATTGAACTTTGGACCATAATTAAGGTTTGGGCAAAAGACCGACACTTGTGGAAATTGGATTATTGACTATTAATAGATGGGGGGTATTGTCTAATTGAGTGACAACTCATTGGAGTCTGTCGAACCTATCTTCAAATTAATTAACCTAATAATTAATAATGATTATGGTTGTCCTATTTAGTGACGTTCATATGGAATCTGTTATAATCATTTAATTAATCAATTGGGTTGGGTAATTGATTATTCATTCTGATCAAGTGGATGAATTAATATTCATAAACTAATTAAAACAGGGGTGGATTACATACAGTGATAACTGGTGTAATTGTTGACAGAAGTGATAACTGCGTCACAGTTTAAATCCTTAATCAGTTGGAATATTTGACTTCGGGTATAAGGGTAATTTGACGAGGATACTCGCACTTTATATTTATGACCGATGGACTATTATGGACAAAAAAACCAGATAGACGTATCAAATAAACCAGGACAAAGGACAATTAACCCATGGTAATAAATTAAAATCAACACGTCAAAAATCATGATTACGGAAGTTTAAATAAGCATAATTCTTTTATTATATTTCTCATCGTATCTTTATTTACTGTCATTTTATTACTCGCAATTTTATTTACTGTCATTTTATTTATTGTCATTATTTTACGCACTTTAATTATCGTCATTTATCTTTGCGCTTAAAATATAGAATCGACAAACCGGTCATTAAACGGTAAAACCCCCCTTTTATAATAATATTACTACTTATATAACTATATATATTTTGTATAAATATAGTTGTTAAAAATATAGTAAGTATCACCAGCTCCCTGTGGAACGAACCGGACTTACTAAAAACTACACTACTCTACGATTAGGTACACTGCCTATAGTGTTGTAGCAAGGTTTAGGTATATCCCATCCGTAAATTAATAAAACTTGTGTCATATTTTGTAGTATTTTGTATAAAAAAAATAATACTATTTCGTACCCTCACGCTACATCATCAACTATCTAGGGCTGCTAAGAGCTGAATTATTATGTGTATATACTAATAGTATATACGTATAGGAGCTGGGTATTGTACGAGTACGAATACGGTTGCATACGAGTAGAATTGTTGATGAAAATGAATGAGAATGCAATTGTAAGCATTTTTGTTAAGTAGAAGTACTTTGATATGTGTCTTGAAGTCTTTCAAAAGTGTACTAATACATCTAAATACACTACATGTATATACATTTTAACTGAGTCGTTAAGTCATCGTTAGTCGTTACATGTAAGTGTTGTTTTGAAACCTTTAAGTTAACGATCTCATTTAATGTTGTTAACCCATTGTTTATTATATCTAATGAGATGTTAAATTATTACATTATCAAGATATTATGATATATTAATATATCTTAGTATGATATATATACAGTTAAATGTCGTTACAACGATAATCATTACATATATGTCTCGTTTCGAAATCCTTAAGTTAGTAGTCTTGTTTTTACATATGTAGATCATTGCTATTATACTTAATGATATGTTTACTTATCATTTAACATGTTTATATATAGTATGTCAATATCTTAAAATGATTCATATGTAATTAGTATGACGTTGTTATAACGATAATCGTTATATATACCGTTTTCAAGTTTCTTAATTCAATAGTCTCATTTTTATGTATATAACTCATTGTTAAAATAGTTAATGAGGTACATCCTTATCATAATATCATGATAACTATATATATATTACCGGTCAACTTGGATGGTCAATTGTCTATATAAAACCTATTTCAAATAATCAAGTCTTAACAAGTTTGATTGCTTAACATATTGGAAATACTTAATCATGTAAATATCAATTTCATTTAATATATATAAACATGAAAAAGTTCGGGTCACTACATGATCCATAATTGATGTAACCAAACCCTAATGATTATCAAGCAATTTCCCTTTTCCTTTAACAATATTGCTCGTATAAACCTCATTTCATCGTTTCTCATATCATCACCATTTGTCGAGTCATTCAACAAAACCAGGGGATCAACAATTTCATAAACATGAAGAAACAACCCATTTCCTGAAATAACCCGATTACTATTATATAAAACCATATAAACCAAATTTGATACCCCAAAAATTAAGATTCGAAGTATACTTATCAGCCATGTGCTTATCCGATCCCGCATCTTCCTGCTGTCCTACAAAACTACGCATTTGATTTAACATATGTTCTCGATTTCTTCCCTTACGCATCAGGTAAATGGGAAAATTCTACTATCAGACCCTTCAATGGAAACGATGTGCAACAATTTGATTCCTCAAAAAGTGGGAATATTTATATGGCGAGCAATCATGGGGAGGATACCCGTTCGAGTTGAGTTGGATAAGCGAGACATAGACCTTAACTCTTTAAGATGTCCTATTTGTGATGATGACATTGAAACCGTGGACCACGTCCTAATTAATTGTTCATTTGCAAAAGATTTATGGAGTAGAGTGTATCGATGGTGGAATTTAGGAGCCGTGGTTGATACTAACGTAGGGGAAAGATTCAAAGGGAGATTAAACTCTACAATGCCGAACTTGACTTCAAAATTATGGCAAGCTATTGAATGGACTTGTGGATATTTGTTTTGGCAAAATAGAAATAATACAATATTCCGGAAGAAAAAAGGGAGCGGTCCGTTGGTCCTAAACGAGATTCAAATAAAATCATATGAATGGATTTCATGACGTTCGAAGAAAATAAAGCTAGATTGGAATCAATGGCTTTTAAACCCGAGTGCCTTTGATGATCATGGCTAAAAGCTTACGAGATTTAATGTTTTGTTTTTAGTTTAGTTGTTATTGTTATTCTTTAGTCTGTTAGTCTTCAAGAAAAGTATGCCATCGCATACTTAAATTTGTACTCCTTTCTCTTAATTTATAAAATTGCTTTGCCTTTCAAAAAAAAAAAAAAAAAAAAAACTTTAGGTAAAGGTCAACAAGCTAATAGCTGGTTGGTGGGACCACCCTTAAAAGGTTCCTATTGCCGGCCCAATTCTTTTTCCGTTGCAACCGTTAATTATTAATTAATTAATTAAATCAATATATCAAATATCAATATACGTATTCATTTCCACTCAATCACCGCACAAAAACACTAATAAAAAAACCAAAAAAATAAAAGATAATTATCCTTATTTTCCGGCGTACAAAAAACCCGGTTTTCACGATACTTCTTTCCTCCGTACAATATACTTAGGGTTTTCGTTTTACGTAATTTGACTAATTTGTTAATTATTACAAATTAGGGTTTCAAATTGAATCAATTTCATGGAAGTAGATCTAAAAGCTATTCGATCAGAACCGGATTCAGCTGAATTTACAGACACGGTGTTCAATTGCGTGGTTCCGTACATACATGACTGCCGTGACCGGAGCTCCGTCTCTTTAGTTTGTCGGAAATGGTGCGAGCTCGACGGCTTAACTCGGAAACACGTCACCGTTGCTATGTGTTACTCAACGACGCCGTCTCGATTATGTCGCCGTTTTCCGTTACTCGAATCGTTGACTGTGAAAGGAAAACCACGTGCTGCAATGTTTGATTTAATTCCTGAAGATTGGGGTGGTTATGTAACACCCTGGGTTCGTGAGATTACAAATTCATTGAAATGCTTGAAATCGGTTCATTTTCGGCGTATGATTGTTCGTGATTCGGATATCGATATATTGACTAGAACTCGAGGTCATGAACTTAGGGTTTTGAAGCTTGATTTGTGCTCAGGGTTTACGACGGAAGGGCTGCTGAATATCGGTAAATTTTGTTACAATTTGAGAACTTTGTATTTACAAGAGAGCTTAACTGTTGAAAAAGATGGTGAATGGTTACATGAATTAGCTTTACGTAATACGGTTCTTGAGTCGTTGAACTTTTATATGACCGAACTCGTTAAGTTCGATTTTAAAGATCTTGAACTAATTGCGAAAAACTGTAGGCAGTCTTTAGTATCTGTCAAGATAAGCGAATGTGATCTTACTGATCTTGTTAATTTCTTTAATTTTGCTGTCAAATTAGAAGAATTTGGTGGTGGTTCATTTAGTAATCAACCGGAGAAATATACAGGTTTGAAATTTCCTCCGCTTTTGAGGCGCATGGCGTTGAATTTCATGAGTCAGCCCGAGATTCCGATTGTGCTTCCATTTGCTGCTAGATTAACAAAACTAGATCTTCTTTATGCACTATTTGATACAGATGACCACTGTTTCTTGGTTCAAAGGTGTCCGAATTTAGAAGTACTTGATACGAGGGATGTGATTGGGGACAGAGGATTACAAGTTGTTGGTCAATATTGCAAGAAATTGAAAAGGATTAAGATTGAAAGAGGTGATGATGAAGAAGGGTTTGTTTCACAAAGAGGGCTAATTGATTTAGCACAAGGTTGCCTTGAATTAGAAGTTTTGCATGTAAATCTTACAGATATTACAAATGAAGCTTTGGAAAGTGTAGGGACTCACTTGAAAAATCTTTATGATTTTCGTATGATTTTACTTGATAAAGAAGTCAACGTTACAGAATTACCACTAGATAACGGGATTAGGGCTTTGCTCAGTGGGTGTACTAAAATAGAACGATTAGGTGTGTATCTTCGTCACGGGGGTTTGACCGATGTTGGTTTAGGGTATATTGGTCAATATGCACAAAATGTTAGATACATGCTTCTTGGTTTTACAGGGGAATCTGATTTAGGGCTTTTGGAGTTAGCAAAAGGGTGTCCAAAATTGCAGAAACTAGAAATGAGGGGATGTGGTTTTAGTGAGCAAGCGGTTGCTGCTTTCGTGCTACACGTACCATCTTTAAGGTACTTGTGGATTCAGGGTTATCGTGCAAGTCAAAATTCAAGTGGGATATTGGCTATGGCCCGCCCATTTTGGAATATGGAGTTGATTAGTTCTGAAATTCAAATGTCACCTCGAAATATGGAGCTACATCAACCCCCTTCTTTGCTTGCGTATTACTCGCTTGATGGACAACGGACTGATATACCAAGGACCGTTCTTCCTTTATACCCGCCTTTGGAATATCATTAACAAGTAACTATCTTTCTGCATTTTTGTTTGTTTTACAGAGTCAGATTTATCTTCTTAAGTTCTCTAATTTGTCGATTCCTTAATGTAGATGTGAAGATTCATTTTATACTTGTTGTTAAGACCAGTGGCGAAAACACTAAGGGACAGAGGGGGGCAGTCAGTCGCCCCCAGTGGATTTGCAATTTTCAGTGTAAAAATTTTGGGTTTTTCGATTTTTCCCCAGTGAATTTTTTTTCCCCAGAGCCTTCATATTTTGCCCCAAAACCTTCAAAGTTTGCCCAAAAACCTTCATATTTTGCCCAAAAACCTTCATATTTTGCCCAAAACCTCCATATTTTGCCAAAAACGTCCATATTTTACCCAAAAAAGTTGCTACGTTTTTAAAAAATATTTCGCCACGGGTGAAAAAAAAATTCCGTTTTCGCCACTGGTTAAGACTGTTGGCTCACCTCAAGTAATAAGATGTGAAGATTCAATTTTATTTTGATATCTCACAAGACGTATATATGCTTTCCTTAGCTTATGAGGAAAATTCTGATCACAAAAAATTGTTTTAATAATTTTATTTTTTATGATGATACTAATATTTGTTTGATGCTTCTTGCACAGATTTGTCTCCTTTCTTGGTTATTTGATATATGCTGAATAAAAAGATTTGTTGGTGTCACGAAGGATACACATCACGCAGTCTGTCATTTCCAAAACGATCAGCAAATTGAAATTGTGATGAGCATGCTCGATCATTACCCGATGATTCAATTGACCAAATGAGACGCGTTGCAGAGGATCAGTTTCGAACAAGTTTATAGTGACCAGGAAGACTTTTCAGGTACCAACGTTACCAGTAAGGTGGTCTTTGTAATTGGTATATTCCTTGTACCTATAATGAAGTTTCACTGTCTAGTTTCCTTTTTAATTTGTTATTTTTTTCTCATTCTGATCAAGATGTACTTAATTTGATTCAAACAAATTTGAATGTTGCACAGTGCTCTAGAACTTATGTTGAATGTTAGTATGATGTTTGAAGAATAAGCATAGTGAATTGCAATGCAATTTATATTTGATACTCATCATCTTTTATATTTTATGGATTATAGGAAATTGGAAATAGGTATAGGATTAAGTTGGATGCTGCAGAAGGCACGTCCATGTGAAACTAATCCGTTGTATGTTTTTGCAGAAGTAATATCAAATGATAGGAGGGGGAAAATTGAGGGTTTGAATGGTTAAGAGGGTATTTCTAACTTTGAATGATTCGGGATAAATCTGTGTCGTTCAATATCAATTTTTTGTCATTTAAATGTTACATACAGAATTACAGATGCATTGAATGTTGAACGATTTAACATTTTGTGCCAAATCACTTTGTTAAGAAACAATCAAACACAACCCAAGCCAAAAGATCAGTTGGTCAATACTTTCACCAAGAAGTAAGAGCCTCAATGCTCATTAGTGGTTATTATAACCCGAAGTGCTCAGCTTTTTTAGACATATAAAGTTCTTCCTATGTTGCCATACAATACGCATTTTGTTTGACCAGATCAAATGAGATGTTCTCATTGCAGCATAAAGAATAACTGAGAAAGGTCATACCAATTTAAATGCGAACATAATAGGCATATTACCGTTGGGTCGATTCAGGTTCAAGATCTTTTTGTTAGATCGTCTCTCTAGAAAATACACAAGCACACCTAATGATCTAAAGGGGTCTATGTTTTGAGATCGCACTTGGATTTGGAATTTTGGATCTTATTAGATCGTTGTATGTATACATTTTCTTCATCCGTAGTTAAAGAATAGATACAAGAGTAATATTTTACCTCAAAAAAAATTGTTAACCACTTAACTGTATAAAGCATTATATCAAACTAACCTAGTAATTCGGATTCAGATACACCGCAACATTGTTAATTCAGATGCTGCAGGAGGCACAAAACCATGTCCAACTAATTACAAAATTGGCTAAAGCTTTCTTAAGATAATATACCATTGTAACAATTAAGCCATATAGAAGAAACTTGATATTGGTGTAGGGTGAGCAGGATAACAAAATGAATCAGACACATTTCTGTATCATTTTATTCTTAAAGTAACATCAAATCAAATACACAACAAAAAAGAATGTGGTACACAAATAATCAACATATAACAATTCCACAACAAGAAACTATTCTAACCTCAATCACGACTCGTATTTTCATCCATCGACGATAAATTGATCATCTTGATTATGCTCTTCTACTTGAGCATCAACATCAACCAAACCACTAACACCAACATGTTGCATACTCCGCATCATTTGGGAAATATAAGCGCCATTTGTATTATCTTGAATCCCACTTTGATGACCACTCCATTGCGAAACAACCCCAAGCAACTGGGTTGTTAAAATTTGTTGCTCGTGAAGTGTCCTACTTTGAATTCGTCCCATTTCCAGTCTATGTTCATTCAACATCTCATCAATTTTCCCCTTCCATTCCGTTCTCCGACGAATCATCCTTTCTTCCCATTTTCTTTCTTCATCTCTTCGCCTTCTTCTTTCTTCCTTCAACCTCTCCATAACTTTCTCCCTTTGTTTCTCACGTTCTTCTTCGTTTTTTACCCGTACACTCTCTCTCCTCTGTCTCTCTCTTTCTCTCTCATCCTCACGCTGCTCAAAACGAGCCTCCATTTCTCGTAATTGTGCCAATTGCTTTGCTACAAATCCCCACGCTTTCTTCCTCTTCTTTCTCGTTTCTGATCCCATCGTTTCAATTTCTTTAAAAACACGATTCCCGTCTTCATTCCCATAATTCTCTTCTCGTTCCCCACCATCGTAATCAAACTCCAAACCAATTACCCCATTTTCATACTCACCACCACCCGAACCATCCCCAAACTCCACAATCTCCTCATTCCCTTGTTTACCATTATCATTCTCATCGAACCCATTACCAAACGGAACCGTAACATCACCAAACACTTCTTTATACCGAAGAAAGTTTGACCAATGAGTCAACCCTTCAACCCATTGAAACCCCTCTACAACACCCAATTCGGGCCGCTTAATCTTCTGTTTGACTAAAGAATACTGATGTCTCATGTTTTGTACCTTATTTGACACATCTTTCCAACTCCATTCCCATGGATACACAACGGGATCACTATGATGATGTACGGAATTCACATGTAAAGCAATGGGTTTATATTTCTTTTCTCTAGTTTTCATTTTTGATAAACTCCCATCACAAATCATTGCTCCGTATTTTTCAATTAGGGTTCTTTCTTCTGCTTCCGTCCATTTTTTCCTTCTTGGGGGAGGCATCATTTATATACAGATTCAATTCAACTTCTATTCATTCAGTAACCAAAAAAAGATCCGATTTTTATACAATTTCTTGATAGTTGAAATAAAACCCTAAATTGTATATACATGTGAGTATATATATACACACATAAATGTAAAGATTTGAAAGTGAAATGACTGACCTTTGATGGTGAAATTGGGAGTTGAGAGTTGGGGATTGGTGAGTTAGGGTTCGAAAGAGTTGAGATTTTTAAGTGTTGACAGTCTGCTGTGATTGTTGTGAAGCTGATGTTATTCGACTGTAATTAGCCAAGAGTTTATATGCGACAAAATATAAGCTTTGAAAGAAGGAAATGAGTTAACCTTATTCCTTTGCCCTATTTCTTCGGTAGAAGTGTAGAAAACTCAATATTTTCAGTTTAGGACCAATTAAATTAAATGGAAGATTCTGCCTTTCAACTTACAAGTTAGGGACGAAGATGAAATAAGTAATTGGTAAGATCGTTAGAGGCCTTTTTTTCAAGAATTGACGGATCCGCGGTTTAATTCCCCGTCTTCGGTATTCTAATTAGAAGCGAGTCGGCAACGTTGTTTCCTATTTATTTACGTCCCAAAAAGGAAAAGGAGTACACATCGAGTCCGGATGAAAGGAGTCATACGGGACCTTTTAAAGCCGGCTAATTTCTATTGTTTCATTGGTTTTTCGTTTAATAGTTTGTTAGTATTTTGCTGCCCGTTTGTTTTTGCGGATTGTTGGGCATTGAACTCGGTTTGAGTTAGTTTGTTACGTAGGTTGGTCTACTTTTTCTTTGAACGCTATATAAAATGTTATCATTTACCTATTTTTGCAAGAATATATGAATTATCTATGTAGTTTGTCTCAAACTCTCAATTATTAATCACATCTTTTAAGTAAAGTTTATCTCATATAGTTTATTGATACAAGGGTCTTAATCCCACAAGAAGTTAAGAACGTTCTCGGAATAGATTTAGACAATTGGATGATTTTGATGATGAAATTTTAAAATATGAATTAATAATAGTGAAAAGAGTATAAATGTAATTTTCCACATCCACTCAATTTCATCATCCTAAAATGCATCCATCTTCTTCCTTGAAAATAAGCAATCTATTATATCAACTCCCTTTATTTATTTAAAATGCCTCCATCTTCTTCCTTGAAAATAAGCAATCTATTATATGAACTGTGCATCCAATTTATTTATTAAAAACCAATAGAATTAAATTAGAATGAAATATGCAGGGGCTGTTCTATGCAGGAGCGAGGGGGCCGCCGCCCCCAGTGGATTTTTAATTTTCAGTGTAAAAATTTCGGAGTTTTCGACTTTGGCCCCAGTGGATTTTTTTTTTGCGCCCCAAAACTTACATATTTTGTCCAACAACCTTCAAAGTTGTCCAAAAACCTCTATAATTTATCCAAAAAAATTGCTACGTTTTTTTTTTTTTTTTTTTTTTTGATCCCCGATGAAAAACAATCTTACTTCCGCCACTGGAAGTATGCATTCAATTTATTTGGGATGACGTTGCAAAATCACATATTGAAGAGAAAAGTTTGATGTCTTAAATTTCCATTCATGCCCTTTAACATTAAAAACTAATTATTATATTTTATGCCTATATACTAAAATGCATGGCGGATTTCGTTGTTTCAGTTATTTCGGATTGTCGCTTTAAGTTTGCGTTCACACTACAAACGGCCCCTCAAATTCGGCTCAATTTACACAACGGTCCCTCAACTTTACACTTTTTCACGTGTACAAAGCGTAAATACATAATTTTATTAAAATAAAAGAAACTAATTCCCCCGAATTTTTAACGGACCTTATCTTCTCGCTCGGTGCGAGTTAAATTTTTCCGAAATCACCGTTCAACTCGAAAAAATCTAACGAACACCACGGGACTAACTACGCGCGAAACGGAAATCGTTAAAAAAATACTAAATATTTCGGACTATATTTCATACATATACATACACGTACAACAAACAACTCAACATATTAGATATATTATGTACCAAACAACATATATCCAAATTCAACCGCGTGTTGAATACAACCGCAGCAACGTGCGGTCGAATATTTTTTCTAGTTTATATTAAATTTCATATTAATTAAATTATTGGTCCATAAGTATTCTTACAAAAGTTAAAACTGAATGTATTCTCATTTGAACGCTTTTCATTGACATACAGTTATTTACTAGTTAGACAACTTCATTAGTTATACACCCATTTTTGTTTTATTTTTTGGTTAAAGGGCTGTGAATACATCTTTTTTGAACTTTTTGATAAATCACATTGAAAGTTATACACCCATTTTTATTTCATTGTTTGCAAGAATCAGTTGATTGTACGTTTATAAATACAAAGTAATATTAAAAATATATATTTGAATGCAACCACCAATCAAAAGATGCCTCATGTCCTGACGCTCCCCTACTCCGTTAGTCAGTCTTGACGCCTCGCCGGTGTTGACTCTGATGCCGCATTAATAGGTCAGATGGCGTCAAAATCGAAACACTATTATATTTTATTTTTGGCTAAATAGTACGAGTAAATAAATAAACAATTCACCAAGCTACATACCAGTGTATCATACCAACTATGCCACTAGTAATATAGTGACCACTTTGCGTGACGTTCAGTCTTATGCTTTTAAGTTTTTACTTATAATTTTACAATGAAAGTTTTTTCTAATGACAAAAAGATGCTTCTAACATATGACATATCTATAACTATAAATCTCTGGAAAAGTATTAGATTTAAACCTCATAAGTATATGTTGAGATAATCAAGAAATTGGCCAGAAATAGTCAAGGGATAAACCACGTACAACTGAGTAAAAAATACTCCTCCGGACAACCCGAACAGGTAACTTTATCCGGTAAGGTATCTGAAATGATGATATGAACACCAAAATCCAAGAAAACTACTCGTAGATTAATCAATTAGAAAATATGGTCAAAACTCAAAAGTATTTAAGCGATTCGACAGCTGGAGTGCCCATATCCTTAGTTTATTGCAGAAGAAACATCCCCAGAAAACATTGTCACAAAACCAACGAGTTCGGTTATAACCTGTGATGCATTTTAATCTTTCCAGTTCTGCAGGTATCACAAGAATACAATGTTTGATCAACAAACTTCAACACAGTGTTAAAAAATCAGAAATTAAATACAGAAATTAAATAAATTCTTAATAAAATAATTCACATCAAACATGATTATACTAGCTATGATGGCAAGGGTCATAAACATGACATAGTAAACGCAGGATATTACAGCGGTATTGATTGTGTCTAATGCCTACAACACATAAATACACACATAACTTACAAGATTTTTAGTTGCAAGACGTTTGAAGGAGGGGCACCAAACAACATTAAACATGGCAAAATAAGGTTGAGGCCCCTAGAAACCTGGAAACAGTTGCGGCCAATGTACACATTGGTTGAATTATTTATTTTTTTCCTGGCCCGCCCATCTGAACCCCATGAAATATACCTGGTGTGTTGACACTTAGATAGACTCATCCTGGAAGATAGGATTCTTGATGCAAAAGGATTATTCAAGAAGCTCATCAAACTAAAACTTTGTGAACCCGACGATGTGATAAGAAATTAAAATCACAGCAGGAGATTATCAATAAAATAGCAGCAACAATAATCAGTATAATAACATCAGAGATTAAATAGCAACAAAAGAGTATGAACAACATAAATGAGGATCAGTATAAATAGAATATAGAACTTTATTTAATAAATTCAAATAATCAGTATAATAACATCAAAAATCAAATAGCAACAGAAGAGTATGAATAACAGATATGAGGATCAGTATAAATAGAATATAGAACTTTATTTAATAGATTCAAATGTAAAGATAGTAATCAAAGATGATCATATATGATCAATCTCTGCCCAATCAGACAAGATGAACAATATCTTGCTGCCAATGCCTAAATGGCCAAATACAATGCTCAAACAAAATTCAAGAATGACCAACCCTAATCACTAACACAAGTATATAAAGCCTTTCCATTGGGCTTGGGCTTGGCCATTACATGTTCTCTATCACGATGTAGTAGCATTCAAGAATTGAGCCAATCCACATGCTCGTATGGATTGATAGATCGGGTCCCTTATATGTGATTCGAATTTCCACCCGAAACTACGAGCGTGCATGGTAAATGATCCGGTGAATGGTTTCTATCCCCGTCAGTGAATCCAAATCTAACTTTAAAAATAAAAAGAAAAAAAAAAAAAAAAAGATTACACTTTATTAGTCTCCCCACTTTCTCTTCACTTTTCTCTCATTTTCTACTACAATTTCCACACCTTAAAACTAGCATATGGCTAGTATTTATAGTCAACCTCCAACTTGGCCACCAAGTTCAACTTGTCCACCAACATCTACTTGTTCCCTAAGTTCTACTTGGTCACTAAGTATGTACAACTAGAACCTTTTACAATTTAGGAAATTGAAATTTTAATGTCTAACAGAAAGTTGATAAATACCCCTCCTTTTAAACCAAAGGTCAAGGGTTTGAGTCTCATTTCCCCTCGAATATTTCAAGTCTTTTAGTATCAAGGTATCCCCACTACTACTAAACATAAAAACATCATTCCATCAAATACATCAACAAGGCCTTATACAACTCCACTAACTGATGTTTCCAATGGTAAGTGCAAATTTCTTTAAGTTAATCTTTACTCAATCATTCTCATTTAATTTGACGTTATATGTTTTATGATATAAATTGTGTGTAACCAACAATTTACAATGTGATTTCAGTCTGCTTGACAGCAACAACCAATTCATATGTTGTAGGTAATGCATATATAATTTATCATCTCTACTACTTTTGTACCAAATAAGAACTACTAAAATAACTATTTACTGAAGGATTTACCTTGATTATGTATTGACTATACCTTTTACATCAGGTCAACTACAACCTACAAGATGCAGTTTCAAATTACCCTTTTTCAGCTTATAGTGCTGAAAGTAGCTACGAATCGAGGCAGCATAGAACTGCCATTTTAATTAACAAGAGGAAAAAATGTAGTGTTGTCAATTTTCAAGAAAATGATGTTCTCAGAAATAATAACAGACCTTGAAATACACAAAGGAATCAATGTAAGTGTTTATCTTTGTAAGTTTTTATAACTATTTATTCAAGTGCACATACGAAATATACTTAACATACATATGTATTTCAGTTTCTTTGCAAAGGTCAAGGTCTTTTTGTAATCTCAATGACAATGGAACTCCATCAAGTCCAAACTTTTGTGCAACTCCTACTAATGCAACTCATAAGCCATTTGGTACAAACTACGAGTCGTTTGGTAATATCATAAAATAATTATGATTTGTAATTATATGGAACAAAGCAGTAAATTTATTTACTTTATGATTAACTATCTATCTATATCATTGTGTGTCACGGTCACGCACGCGCGCGCTACACATATATCAAGCTATTCAAGCAAAACAATGAAAGTAATGTGTGGCTAGATAGAGTGAATGCAGCCAAACATGTTCAAGTGTTTTTCAAGCAAAACAAATATAAAGTGGCTTGATAATGTGAAGGCGAAACAAAGAGAAAGTAATCTGGCTACATACGTAACAATGCCTATGTGAAGGCGAAACAAAGAGAAAGTAATCTGGCTACATACGTAACAATGCCTCATAGACACTCAAAAGCATTGCAGTTGTCTTCACGGCCTCATGTGTATCAAAGTTCTCAACGTTTGTTTATCATATCTACATCCAAAAAAGAACAACATATGTTAAATTACACGAGACAGCAGACAATGTACCTAAAGAATTCAAGAACTTACTAATGACTCTAGTTGGTGGTTCCTCTCGGTTCTTCATCTTATTGTGCACTGCATAAAACTGTTACACAGAAATAAGCAGCTCGATACGCATTTCTGTAAGTTTCGTCCCTTCTTTTTTAAAAACAGCCATATAATGTTTTTCTATTATTGCCTCATCAAATTTCGTCCATGACGGGCGATCTGCAAATGTGTTAATGTATATTTCTTTCATGTCCGATAAATCGCTCCATTTATGAATAACATCAGACATCCATTCTTCAACTTCAATCGTCTTTCCCATGCTTCCAGATTTAAACACGTATTTATAGAAATGATATTTAAAATGGCTAAAACGAGAAGCTTCCGCCACAAGTAGTATGATTGTCGTAAAAGAGTTCCGTGTTTTGTCGCTAGGGCTCTTACTCCTAAGGGTTAAAAGTGCAGATTTGAAAATTGTGTAAGAAAGCTCGCATCCAATTAGTTTTGTGGGGTATCTAACAGAATAGCGTATTGGCTCCGCGTCGATCATGAAACGCTTATCGTTTATTGCTTCATATTTTGTTTTGTCAACCTTTTTAAATTCTATAATGTAGAGAGACTGAAGTCTCACGTAAAGTGTTACAATTAGTTTGCTTTCATCATTGAACTCAATAGCAACCTTATAAGTTGATTTTCTTTTTAGTCTTTTAATCCTATAATGAACTCATGTGTGCAATTAAAAAATATAAAAAGAAAATTAACTGATAATGTTGGTATTGAGTTCGTTGATGAATGCAAGCTAATTGTAACACTTTACATGAGACCAGAGTCGCTTTACATTATAGGATTTAAAAGAGCTGACAACACTAAGTATGAAGCAATAAACGAAAAGCGTTATATGACTGACATGGAGCCATTACACTATTCTGTTAAACACCCTACAAAACTAATTGGATAAGAGCTTTTTTACACAATTTTTAAATCTGCACTTTTAATCCTTGGAGGTAAGAGCCCTATCGACAAAACATAGAACTCTTTTACAACAATCATACTACTTGTGGCGGAAGCTGCTCATTTTAGCTGACTTAAATATCATTTCTATAAATACGTGTTTAAATCTGGAAGCATGTGAAAAACGATTGAAGTTAAAAAGTGGATGACGAACGTTATCCATAAATAGAGTGATTTATCTAACATGAAAAAATACACATTAACACATTTACTGATCGCCAACCACGGACAGAATTTGATGAGGCAATAATAGAAAAACATGATATGGTTATTTTAAAAACGAAGGGACGAAACTTGCAAAAATGCTTACCGAGCCGCATATTTCTATGTAACAATTTCATGCCGTGCAGAACAAGATGCAGAACTTTATAAAGAACCGAAAAAGAATCGGAACCGACAACCAAAAACGAAAAGAGTAACCACAAACTAGAGTCATAAGTAAGTTCTTGAATACTTTAGGTACATTATCTGCTGTCTCGCGTAATTTAACATATGTTGTTCTTTCTTGAATGTAGATATGCTAAACACACGCAGGGAACTTTGATACACATGAGGCTATGAAGACAGCTGCAATGCTTTTGAGTATCTATGGAAGGCAATGTTACGTATGTAGCCAAATTACTTTCTCTTTGTTTCGCCTTCACATTATCAAGCCAATTTACTCTCTATTGCTTGAGAAAAACTTGAACTTGTTTGACTGCCTTCACTCAATCTAGCAACACATTACAACACAATAATTCAAACCATTTGTGATACCAAATATCAGTTGGTCAAATCGAGTACTCAGTATCAGTTACATACCTTATATCAACAATAACAAAGAAATGAATTGTGGAGAATCAAAGATAGTATATATAAATGTCAAATTAATTTTTTATTAGTTATGAACCTTTCTTGTTTACCTTCTTCTGCTGCATTGCCTGATAGTTTTATCAACTTGGATGCAACAATAGCCCAACTACACATCAATTCAATATAGTCAATATAGTTAATCCAGTAATCAAAAACTTTTTTAAAATACTTTAACATTGTCATCAAACCATAACATATGAGATTTTTTTAACTAGAAAAAAAAAAGTGATTCATACTTGATGGTTCCATGGATACCGATTTTCCTCCCACAATATATCATCCTCGTGATACCCAAACACTCCATGATTTGATAATTTAAATCAAATTTTTTATTTTCTATGTTGATCAATTGGCATCGTATCTAATTAAGGGCCTACATTCTTTTCTTGTACAACTGAAATAACCACCCTGCATTATTTTCTTGTACAATTGAAATAACCACTTATCTCCTAGAATTAACCAGCAAAAAGTACCACCATTCTTTTACACACTTTATTTTTTTGAAGGGTTGTCATTAAGTTTTTTCAAAAGAAAAATCCCCCAATATTGAAACTTATTTTAGGCTAACAGCTATACAGACTACTACATTCAATCAAAAATATACACGCCTTTCAAACCCTACAAAAATACAAAGGATAAAAATTTTAGGTCCCGACTTTTCTTAGCTACAAAATCAATGACAATAATTAAAACGTATATCAAGAACAAAATAAGCAATAACAAAAAAAAAAAAAAAACTGTAAACTAATCAGCAAAAAAAAGGTAATACCTTGGTACTCCGAAGTTTCAGATGGAACCGTCGCCGATAGCCAGTTCGATGGTCGCTAAATCGCGTGTACCACTGTAACCTGCTTAGAAGTATATAAACAAATTTAAAAATGAAATTTTGCTCTGACATGGTTTACACAGGTAACTCTTGATTTTTTTGGCTGATGGTACAAGTAAATCAACTGTAGTTGCTATTTACTTTCGTAGACACTCGGGGTATTTTTTTTATTTTTATATGTGGAATTATTTTTACTTTTTTCTTTTTACCTTTTACAAGAAGTGGCCGTTTGAGCAAAAAACACACACATTCACATAGATCTGACCAGAAGATCTAAAAGAACCACCACCGGAAAATTAAAAAAAGCGGCAGATCCGAAAAAATATAGCCGGAAGCAGCACCGCCAGTCAGATATATCCAAAAGAGGTTGTAGATGAGAACAATGAACCAAAAATAAACCGACGGCATATCTAAAAATTGAAACAACGGAGGAAGTAGATCTGAAAATGGCCGAAGATAATGGTGGGAGTAGATCTGAACAGACGGTTGTAGTAGATCTGTGAGAGTGGTGGTAAGAGAGTTGGGCGTGGTAGTAGATATGAGCCCAGGCCGGAGTACATGATGGTTGGGGTCGCCAGGAGTCGACAATGGTGGGTGACGGCGTCAGTAGTCCATGGTAGTAAGGGAAGACGGCCGGAGTCCATGGTGGTAAGGAACTGAGGCCGGAGTCAACCATAGTGGGAGGAGTTTGAGATGCGGCGGCAGTTTCTTTGAGGAAGGTAGGATGAGAGAAAATTTTGGGAGAAATGCAAGTCGTTTTTTTATATATCGATTATATGTAAAAATTAGGTTTTTTTGAGTCCGTATGTAAATGTGTGCAAAAAAATGTAATTTGTAAATAGCGATTTAAAAAAAATAGAAAAAGTATAAAAATTATTTAAGAAAAATGTAATTTGTAAATAGCGATTTAAAAAAATAGAAAAAGTATAAGAATTATTTAAGAACTCGTGACGTTGATAAATTTTAAAAATTAGGTGTTGTACGGTGGGTAAAATAATCGTGTAAAATTAATTGATTTTTCAAATAATTATTCTTTTAAGTTTAAGAGTCCGTAGTGTTGATAAATTTTAAAAATTCTTTTGAGTTTAAGAAACAATAGTGGTGACAAATTTTAAAAGCGATTTTGGGTGGTGTTAGTGATTTAATATCTACAATTTTTTTCTCACCATTAATATCTATATAATTATTATATATATACTACGTAATATCTAGAAAATATATGAGTACATTGAAAATTTATCATGGAACGTAACGTTAGTATAGTCTAAGTTCTATTATTTTCTAGAAAATATATGAGTGCATTGAAAATTTATCATAGAACGTAATATTATTTTAAAATTATTATATACAATTATTTTTTAAATAAAAGTATAACTCGCGAGTCAAAATCTTTTTAATTTATACATATGTATAGATAGATAGATAGATAGATAGATAGATAGATAGATATACATGATAAGAATAAAAAATACAAATTTAAGTCGGTCCTTAAAATTAAATTGTTTTATTTTAATATTCTATAAAAATTAAACTTAGTTTTATTGAGATGTAATGATATGTGATGGATCACTTATTACGGATGAAATTAAAATGTGTTTAATGATGTACTCTAGATTGTATAGTGCAAACTTTATCTGTATTTGTGTTGTACGTATGTATTAAAAAAGATATTAAATATAGCATTACACTTATTATATATCGCAAGTATATTATGACCTTTTTATTTACTGATGTATATGGTAATTGTAATTGATGTTTTTTTTTTAAGCGAGAACCCTCCTATGAATGAGTACATTGGCTCCCTCATAGAAGGTAAAACCTCGGGTAATAAAGCCTCCCGAGCTCGAGACCTGGTACCGGATGAATTGCACATTGATAATGCTAAAAACGAACATATATTTCATAGCATTATTCCTCAAGAAAGACAAGCTTTTAGTTGCAATTGTTCTATTTACAAGTGATATTCGTTTAAATAATAAAAGGTGAAGACAAAAGACAGATTCGACGAATTGAAGACGCAAACGACCAAAAAGCTCAAAAGTACAAAAGACAATCAAAAAGGTTCCAATTATTGATAAGAAACGTCTCGAAATTACAAGAGTACAAGATTCAAAACGCAAAGTACAAAATATAAAATTGTACGCAAGGACGTTCGAAAATCCGGAACCGGGACCAGAGTCAACTCTTAACGCTCGACGCAACGGACTAAAAATTACAAGTTAACTATGTATATAAATATAATATAATATATAATTAATTATATTAATTATATATATATTATATATATATTATAAAACCGTCGGCAGAGAAAGACTCCAAGGGTGTGAGCTGTAAATTCATTCTCCGCGACTCGCGGAGTTTGAAGAGGATTTTGCCGCGAGTCGCGGAGCCCCAATTTCAGAAACTTCCTATAAAAGCAAACGAATTCTGATCGAAAAAAAACACAAAATATATCCATCTCTCTATCTATATCGTATATATTTATATTTTAATTTTAATTTTAATTTTAATTATAATTCTAATAATAAGGGTATGTTAGCGAATATTGTAAGGGTGTAAGTCGAAATTCTGTCCGTGTAACGCTACGCTATTTTTAATCATTGTAAGTTATGTTCAACCTTTCTATATTAATGTCTCGTAGCTAAGTTATTATTATGCTTATTTAATCCGAAGTAATCATGATGTTGGGCTAATTACTAAAATTGGGTAATTGGGCTTTGTACCATAATTGGGGTTTGGATAAAAGAACGACACTTGTGGAAATTAGACTATGGGCTATTAATGGGCTTCATATTTGTTTAACTAAATGAAAGTTTGTTAATGTTAATATAAAGATTTACAATTGGGCGTCCCTATAAATTACCATATACACTCGATCGGACACGATGGGCGGGGTATTTATATGTACGAATAATCGTTCATTTAACCGGACACGGGAATGGATTAATAGCCACTAGAATAATTAAAACAGGGGTGAAATTACATTCAAGGGTAATTGGTGTAATTGTTAACAAAGTAGTAAAACCTTGGTTTACACGCAGTCGATAACCTGGTGTATTCATTAAACAAAGTATTAAAACCTTGTTACAATTCGAATCCCCAATTAGTTGGAATATTTAACTTCGGGTATAAGAATAATTTGATGAGGACACTCGCACTTTATATTTATGACTGATGGACTGTTATGGACAAAAACCAGACGGACATATTAAATAATCCAGGACAAAGGACAATTAACCCATGGGCATAAAACTAAAATCAACACGTCAAACATCATGATTACGGAAGTTTAAATAAGCATAATTCTTTTATTTCATATTTAATTTCCTTTATTTTATATTTAATTGCACTTCTAATTATCGCACTTTTATTTATTGTTATTTAATCGCACTTTTAATTATCGTACTTTTTAATTATCGCAAGTTTATTTTATCGCACTTTTATTATTCGCAATTTCATTATCGTTATTTACTTTACGCTTTAATTTAAGTCTTGTATTTATTTTATATTTTACATTAGGTTTTAACTGCGACTAAAGTCTTAAAATCGACAAACCGGTCATTAAACGGTAAAAACCCCCCTTTTATAATAATAATATTACTTATATATATATATATATTTGTATTTTTATAAAAGTAAACTAATATAGCGTTGAGCTTTGTTTAAAGATTTCCCTGTGGAACGAACCGGACTTACTAAAAACTACACTACTTTACGATTAGGTACACTGCCTATAAGTGTTGTAGCAAGGTTTAAGTATATCCATTCTATAAATAAATAAATATCTTGTGTAAAATTGTATCGTATTTAATAGTGTTTTCTGCTAAAATTAATAACTATTTTATATACACCTCGCATAACATCAAGTATTTTTGGCGCCGCTGCCGGGGACACTCTTAAACGCCGGAAGCGCAACGCTAATATAAAAAAAAAAAGATTTTTAGCTTACTTTTATTAAAAGTCGCTTTTGTAAAAATACGTTTTAATTATTCAAAAATATAAAAAGAAAAACAAAAATATAAGTATTTTTTTAGTATTTTTTTTAATATTTAAGTTTTATAAGTTTCTTTATCTTTATTTTAGTTTATAATAATATAAATTTTATTAAATATCTTTTATTTATAGAAAAAAAACAGAAAACAGAAAATAAAAAAAATAAAAAAACGCGTAAAAATTTCAAACTGCTCCAGATCTGAAATTTGAAACCCCGCGACTCGCGGAGTTTGATGTTTTAAATACCGCAACTCGCGGAGCTTCTCTGACACGCGAACAGGAAGCCCTAATTCAGCATTAATTACGGTTTATTATTAATTATAATTATTATTTAACCCTAATTATTATTATTATTATTATTAGTTTTATTTTTACTTTTACTTTTTATTTAATTTATGTATTTAGTATTAATTAGTTTTATTAAATTGTAAAATTAGTAGTTTTATTAAATAAATAATATAAAAAATAATATTTTTATAAAAATTGTACTTTTTACAACTTTTTGTATATTTTTATATTTTGTCCCTTTTTAATCATTTTAGCGTAATATTTGTATTTTTAGCTCATATTTAATTTTAAACTTAGTTTTTGCTATAGTTATTTTTACTCCTAGATTTTTAGGCTTTGCCGTAGAATTCCTTAAGTGCTTTTTCTTTAGACTAAGATTTAGGTGCTTTAGAATTTTGCGACGCCTTTTTAAGTTTTAGTTTCTTTTTAAGTTATTTCCATTTGGTATTTAGTTTTTCCTGTAAGCTTTAATATTTTTAGACACCTTTTACTATGTATCAATTATCATTCCAATTAGTAATTTCAATTTGCGATTATAATTTTAAGTTAGTTGTAGTAATAAGATTAGGTTAGTTAAGTATTTTTAAGTTGTTATAAGTTTCTTTTATTTTTCCGTCACCTTTTATTTTTCAACCATTTTTTTTTCTTTTTCGACCTTTTGCGACGAACTCTTTTTCTCTCTTATTTCTCGTCATTCTAGTTTTTAGGACTTAGAATTTTTTCTACTTCTTATCTAAATTTCTTAAAATTACAAAAATTTATTTTAAGTGGTTAAATTGATAGACATCAAAATTTTCTGGTTCGTAGTAATAGTTGGATTTGTACGTGGACCGGGTTATTGGAGCCAAACAGTCCTCAATTATATTGAGACCAAACGAATCCTGCCCCTCTGCTGCATCTTTTGGCTATTCAAAACGTGGGCAAAATCAGAAAAGTCTATTAATTGGATAACTTATTATAATTTTTCTTTCCTTTTAAAAACTAATAGGATATTTAGTGAATGCACCGAGCAAGACGTTCACCACATTTTGTACGTTCACCACCTGTAACTAGATCAAGACATTTAGCAAATATAACCGCCGTTGATTTTTCTTTAGAATCGTCATCCAGTCAACCAAGTACTTCGGTTCAAATTTCCGATAATCCATTTTTTGAACCCAACCTCACAATTGAGAATCCAGAGAATATTCAGGAACGGTTCATAGATCCTGAACCATTAAACTTTCCTCCGGAACCACCAATCATTCAAACAGAGATTGTTGAGGAACGAACCATTAAATCAGAATCATCTAGTGATACCGATTCAACAAATTCAATTATGGAGAATCGGGAACCTTTAAGTATGGAAGACCGAATGAGAGCTAAACGCACTGGCCAAGGTCACGCAATTACTCATCCAGACATTAATGCGCCAGATTATGAAATCAAAGGACAAATTCTACACATGGTGACTAATCAATGCCAATTTAGTGGTGCGCCGAAGGAAGATCCAAATGAACATCTACGTACCTTTAATAGGATCTGCACACTATTTAAAATACGAGAAGTGGAGGATGAACAGATATATCTCATGTTATTTCCCTGGATTTTAAAGGGAGAAGCCAAAGATTGGTTGGAATCGTTACCTGAAGGGGCGATCGATACATGGGACGTTTTAGTTGACAAATTTCTTAAACAATTCTTTCCTGCATCTAAAGCCGTAAGACTTCAAGCAGAAATTGTTACGTTCACACAGAAACCAAATGAAACTCTATATGAGGCGTGGACAAGATATGGAAAGTTATTAAGAGGATGTCCGCAACATGGTTTAGACACCTGTCAAATAGTACAAATATTCTACCAAGGATGCGACATCACTACAAGGAAAGACATAGATATAGCAGCTGGTGGTTCTATTATGAAGAAAACCGAAACTGATGCTTACAAAATTATTGATAACACTGCTTCCCACTCACATGAGTGGCACCAAGAAAAAGATATCGTTAGATCATCTAAAGCAGCTAGAGCCGATTCTAGCCATGACTTAGATTCCATTTCCGCAAAGATAGATGCTGTGGAGAGACGAATGGAAAAGATGACTAAAGATATTCACTCAATACGAATTAGTTGTGAGCAGTGTGGAGGACCACATTTGACAAAAGATTGTCTCAGTATTGAATTAACAATGGAACAAAGAGAGAATATTTCATACATAAACCAAAGGCCTGGAAATAATTATCAGAATAATTATCAACCGCCAAGACCGATTTACAATCAAAACCAGAATTATAACCGAAATATTCCATACAACAACCAACAAGGTCCTAGCAATCAACAAGTATCCAATAATACTTATAATCAGCAAAGACCTAATTTTCAAAACAAACCACCACAACAAACCGATGATAAAAAGCCGAATTTAGAAGATATGATGACGAAGCTAGTTGAAACTCAAACGCAGTTTTTCACATCTCAAAAACAAACTAATGAACAAAATGCTCAAGCATTTAGAAATCAACAAGCTTCTATTCAAAATCTGGAACAAGAAGTAAGTAACCTAGCAAGGTTAATAGGTGAAAGAAAACCGGGAAGTCTACCTAGTGATACAAATGCTAACCCCCGGAATGAAACAGCTAAAGCTATTACCACAAGAAGTGGTACAACACTTAAACCACCTGAAATACCTGTAACTTCTGATGAAACTATTCCTACTCCACAAGAACCACAACCTGATCAAGATAAGGAAAAAGAACCGGTAGTTGAAAAGGTTAATGAAAATAACACAGTTAAGGATAAACCTTATGTTAAACCATACCAACCACCACTTCCTTACCCGAGTAAAATGAAGAAAGAAAAACTTGAAGCCGAGCAATCCAAATTCTTGGATATGTTTAAACAGATAAATGTAAATCTTCCTTTCATTGATGTGATTTCAGGAATGCCTAGATATGCTAAATTCTTGAAAGATCTAATCTCAAATAGAAAGAAAATGGAAGAACTCTCGGCTGTTACTATGAATGCTAATTGTTCAGCAGTGCTGTTGAATAAGATACCAGAAAAATTATCTGATCCAGGAAGTTTCACAATTCCATGTTTTCTGGGTAGTCTTAGTTCAATAGAAGCATTGGCAGACTTAGGTGCTAGTATAAATCTAATGCCGTATTCACTATACGCTAAACTAGACCTTGGAGAATTGAAACCAACCAGAATAAGCATACAACTAGCCGATAGATCAATAAAATATCCTAGAGGGATAATGGAGAACATGCTAGTTAAAGTTGGTACTTTAGTATTTCCAGTAGATTTTGTTGTTTTGGACATGGAAGAAGATTCTCAAGTTCCTCTCATATTAGGAAGACCATTCTTAAACACGGCTAAAGCAATGATAGACGTGTTCGGTAAGAAACTGACCCTAAGTATAGAGGATGAGAGTGTTACCTTTTCAGTTGATAGAGCAATGCAACAACCACAATCTGCAGATGATACATGTTATTATATTCAAACTATAGATGCACATGCATAATTATTAGAAGAATTTCCAGAATTACAAGGAACAGGAGAATGTTCTTTAGGAGAAGGTAATGAACCAATTGATGAAGCTGAAATGTTAGCTACACTTATAGCTAATGGATATGAACCAACAACAGAAGAAATTCAAATGCTAAAAGAAGAAGACAGATATCGATATAAATCATCAATAGAAGAACCTCCGAAATTAGAGTTAAAGCCACTTCCAAACCATTTGGAATACGCTTATTTACATGGTGAATCTGAATTACCTGTAATAATATCGTCTTCTCTTACTGAAAATGAGAAATCACAACTCATTTCTGTGTTGAAAGCTCATAAACCAGCCATTGCATGGAAGATTCATGATATTAAAGGAATAAGTCCTTCTATTGCACACATAAAATCCTTATGGAAGAGGGTCATAAAACGTATGTGCAACGCCAACGAAGACTAAATCCTAATATGCAAGATGTAGTTAAGAAAGAGATTATTAAACTGCTAGATGCAGGTTTGATATATCCAATCTCTGATAGTCCATAGGTAAGCCCAGTTCAATGCGTACCTAAGAAGGGTGGCATGACTGTCATCACAAATGAGAAAAATGAGCTTATTCCTACTAGGACTGTAACAGGATGGCGTGTATGTATTGATTATAGAAAATTAAATGACGCCACCAGAAAAGATCACTTTCCCTTACCTTTCATAGATCAAATGTTGGAAAGATTAGCCGGAAATAGTTACTATTGTTTTCTAGATGGATTTTCCGGATATTTTCAAATTCCAATAGCACCCGAGGACCAAGAGAAAACCACATTCACGTGCCCTTATGGTACTTTTGCTTACAAAAGAATGCCATTTGGACTTTGCAACGCCCCTGCAACCTTTCAAAGGTGTATGATGGCGATTTTTCATGACATGATAGAAGAATGCATGGAAGTATTCATGGATGACTTTTCAGTCTTCGGTGATACATTTAAATCATGTCTAGTTAATCTGGAACGAATGCTAATTAGATGCGAAAAATCAAATCTAGTACTTAATTGGGAGAAATGCCATTTCATGGTTAAAGAAGGCATCGTTCTTGGACATAAAATTTCAAAAGAAGGAATTGAAGTGGATAGAGCTAAAGTAGATGTAATTGCTAAACTTCCACATCCCACCAATGTTAGAGGAGTTAGGAGTTTTCTAGGGCATGCCGGTTTTTACCGACGTTTCATAAAAGATTTTTCTAAAATTGCCACTCCTATGAATAAACTCCTAGAAAAGGATGCGCCATTCATCTTTTCAGATGAGTGTATCAAATCTTTTAATATTCTTAAAGAGAAACTCACTAATGCACCGATCATGATAACACCGAATTGGAATCTACCATTTGAACTAATGTGCGATGCAAGTGATTTTGCAATGGGAGCCGTTTTAGGACAAAGGATTGAAAAACGATTTCAACCTATATATTATGCTAGTAAGACGTTACAAGGAGCACAAACGAACTATACAACTACTGAAAAAGAACTCCTTGCTATTGTCTTTGCTTTTGACAAATTTCGATCATATCTCGTTCTAGCAAAAACGGTGGTCTATACCGACCATTCTGCTCTTAGATACCTATTTTCAAAACAAGATGCTAAACCAAGATTAATCCGTTGGATCTTACTCTTACAAGAGTTTGATATTGAAATCCGAGATAAAAGAGGAGCAGAAAATCTCGCCGCTGATCATCTTTCTCGTCTTGAAAATCCCGAATTAGAAGTTCTAAATGAATCGGCCATACAAGACAACTTTCCTGATGAATATCTATTGAAGATAGATTATAAAGAAATCCCATGGTTTGCAGACTATGCAAACTACTTAGTTTGTGGATTCCTTGAAAAAGGATTATCGTACCAAAGACGAAAGAAATTCTTCAGTGATATAAAACACTATTTCTGGGAAGATCCACATCTGTTTAAAAGTTGTCCCGATGGAATAATACGCCGATGTGTATTTGGAGATGAAGCTAGTAAAATTTTAAACCATTGTCACACAGGACCAACAGGAGGGCATTATGGGCCTCAACTAACAGCAAGAAAAGTTTATGAAGCTGGATTCTATTGGCCTACAATTTACAAAGACGCACACCTTCTTTGCAAATCCTGTGATGCATGTCAAAGGGCCGGAAAAATAAGTCAACGTGATGAAATGCCACAAAATGTCATCCAAGTATGTGAAGTATTTGACATTTGGGGTATTGACTTTATGGGTCCATTTCCAAAATCTAATAATAATCTATATATACTCGTAGCCATTGATTATGTATCTAAATGGGCGGAAGCACAAGCTCTCCCAACTAACGATGCACGGGTTGTAGTCAACTTTTTAAAACGTCTTTTTGCAAGGTTTGGAACACCGAAAGCTTTAATAAGTGATCGGGGTACTCATTTCTGTAATAATCAACTTGAGAAAGTTCTTAAAAGATATGGAGTAACTCATAAAATCTCCACCGCATATCATCCACAAACAAGTGGACAAGTTGAAAATACCAACCGAGCTTTAAAACGTATTCTAGAGAAAACCGTAGGATCAAATCCGAAGGAATGGTCCATTAAATTGGAGGATGCACTCTGGACTTTTAGAACAGCCTACAAAACTCCAATTGGAACCACACCTTTTAGACTTGTTTATGGAAAAGCATGTCATCTTCCAGTAGAAATTGAACACAAAGCATTTTGGGCTTTGAAGACATGTAATCTTGATTTACATGAAGCCGGACGTCTACGATTAAGTCAACTAAATGAATTAGAAGAATTAAGACATGAAGCATACGAAAATTCGTTAATCTATAAAGAAAGAACGAAGAAATGGCATGATAAAAGAATCAGAAGTTCAAAAGAATTTAAAGAAGGAGACAAAGTTCTTCTTTTCAATTCACGATTCAAGCTATTTCCTGGAAAATTGAAATCAAGATGGTCTGGACCATTCATAGTCAAAAGAGTTTTCCCATACGGAACGATAGAATTGATAAATTCAAATGGGATTGAATTTAAAGTTAATGGTCACAGAGTTAAACATTACATACATGGTCCGATGGAAGCCGACAACGAAGTTAATCACAATTTCGACACCACAGCTAACTAAGTGTGGGGAGAATCAAGTCTTTAAAAGATAATATGTATTTCTGTTAGAGTTAGATTGTCTGTTTTCGTGTAGTTCTCGAAAATGGAACCCGAATGGTCTTTCCCTAGCAGACCCTAAAGAACTAGTCTTCTCCCCCCATTCTGAATTTTTATTTTTTTTTAGGTTTTTACGAAATGAAGACTGCCTGTGAACTAAACCATGGTCTAATGTTACACGCTTTGATCACTAAACGTAATAATGACATACTACCGAGTGAAATAGTATCAGTAATCAGAGAAAGAATGGACGGAGTTAGAAAAGAATCCAGATGCGAAGATAATAAGTTACAATTTGGTAAAGGAAAATCAAAATCCGCAGTGAAAAGAAGAGCACGACACCTAGAACGATGTCACAAATGCGGAAAATGGTCACATGGAGGTAAATGTTCAAATAATCAAACCTATTCAAATACCGAATTTGTTACTTTATGCAGAGACGGACCGTTCATATGTTTAGAAGAAAAGATACTGAATGCTCGAGGTTATGCCTATGTAGCCATGGAAAACCAATTAAACCGACTATCTTATGAATGGGATAGATCATATAACTAAGAAATCTATTTCACAGGTATGTCTGTACAGTTTTTATTTTTATTTTTATTTTTAACCTTTTGATAATAAACGCTAATTTGTTCGCTAAAAAGTATTAAATTGGTATTGAATAAAATTAGGTTTGGCGACCGAAATTATTGATATCATTCAAAAATTTATTACATCACTGCGAAATTTAACGTTTATTCTTAAGGTATAAATATCTTTAAACAATCAACCCAAAATATTTCAAAAATTCGTCATGAGTTAAATTAGGTTTTGGAACCGAAATTACTTTACCGAAAAGAGGGGCGCATATTTTTGATAATATTTGATTGATTAAAGTGGGATAAAAAGACAAAAAGATTTTTAAATTTATTTTTACCATGTTTTTAAAATTAATATTTAAATCTTAAATTAATATTGTAAACTTTATAAAAACAATATATTTAAAATTGTAAATATTTGAAAAATTAATATAAGTTTAGTATGAATTTATAAATTTTTAAATTAAGTTTGGTATGAATTTTTAATTTTTAAAATATTAATTTTTAATTTTATGCATTTTAAATTTTAAGTTTGGTGTGAATTTTTAATAATAATTTTGAATTTTATATTTAAGTTGTGTGAATTTAAAAACAAAAATTTACTTTATCTCATTAAGTTATGAATATGATTTTTAAAATTCGTCGTAAGTTGAAGACTAGGTCTTTGAACCGAAATTGCTTTACCCGAGGGAGGGACGAGAACTTTTATTATCATTATTTTTAATCTTATTGAATTAGAGTATGCCAAAAACATTGAAAAAACCCAAAAATCTTAGCTTTTAAAACAATCGCTACTAAAAGACAAATTTTAAAATTTTGTCGAAGGACGGACTAGGACATCGATCCGAAACGACCTCGTCCTAAATAACAAGGGAAACAAAATTTTAAAATTAAATACTTAATTGTTTTATAAGTTAAAGATTATAAAATAAAAATAAAAAAAAAAAAAAGAGCAAACTCCGCGACTCGCGGAGTTTGAAAGGGAAATCTCCGCGACTCGCGGAGGGACCAAAACCCAGAAAAAAAAATAAAACGTAAAAATAGATCAGTTTACTCCCCACAAAAACACACTGCGAAGAACACAGCGAAAAAGGCTCCGAAAAACCATCCAAAAACACCCCCAAAATCACAATTTTTAACCGTTAATCACCAAATTTTTTGCTAAAATCATGTTGAGAAGGATGCTATCTAAGAATTACTCAAGAAAAACGGTAAATTTCTACACCTAAACACCATTTAATTCGAAATTTGATGTTCTTGAGCTATTTTTTTCCCAATTTGATTTTGATGCTTTTTAGTGTAATTAGACTTAAATTGTTTATGTATTATGCTTGTATAACCTAGATTGATGCTGTTTAACATGATTAGAAGCCTTAAACTTCAAATTTTGAATAATCTAGGGTTTGTGTTCTTGAGAAAATTTGGGGCTTTTTGATATAAACAGGTTATGGCCGATTTTTGTCATGAATTGTTGCTAAATTGAGTAGTGTAACATGTCTAGGTAGTTAAATGATCCAAACTTTGAGCCTAAACATGATTTTGAGAATTAAAGTGGACTTTTTCAAGTCTAAAATTCATGAACTTGATTTTTGAAAGATAATGCCATTTGAGACTTGTTTGATTGCTAGTAATGATTATTTTGACATGTTATTTGAGTTGAATGCTTATGAACTTGACGAACATTTTCGTATATGCTTATTTGAAAAAGTGTAGATTTGATAAAAATGTGAAAATGAGCTTAAGTTTGATATAAATTGATAATGTCATTGTAATTATTTTGATTGATGATTTTGCTGACACTAATGCATATTTGAATGCACAAAAATTGTGTTTGATGTGTTTTGCAGAATGAAAGGGGTGAATCTTCATCCCAAGCCCGCAATGCTCCTGCTGAGAATTTGGAACAACAGGAGGTGGATAACTACTACAAGCAGGATATACCTCATCCAGTCATGACCTTTTCCGATATGCACTTGGAAGAGTTGCACCCGAACCTGAGATTTGACAGACTTTGGATAGATTATCCAAAATATCAAAGGGGTTTGCATACTCTTCATTCTAAGGTTGTTGAGGTACCGAGGGTCATAGAATGGGGACCCTTAGAAGCTTTAGAATTGGCCGGGCCAATTAGGGAATTACTTGTACAGAGGTATGGTAATTCTTCTTTTAATGACTGGGTATGTTTATTCACCATACGTAGACCTGTATATAAAGTATGGTGTGAAGAATTGTTATGTAGTATAGAGTTGAATGATCGGGTAGCTAGTTTAACCGATCGTTCTTTTATTAGATTTTTGTTAGGCGGTTCGATGCGCCACATGTCTTTACTGGACATGGCTCAGGCTTTACGTATATATACGCCTGAGGAGTTAGCGTCTGCCGATTGTAGAGGATTGATACTAAACGGTAGAAAGATAGATGAAAATTTTGATACACACGGTGTGTGGAGTCAAATGACAAGCCATCACCGTTTCAAAGGGGGAAATTACTCTTATTTGGATATAGATAGAGCCGAATTAAGAGTGATACATAGGTTTTTAGCTAATTCGATTACACAAAGGGGTAAGAACAAAGAAAAAGTAAATGAACAGGATTTGTTTTACCATATGTGTATTCGAGACCCACAAAGCTCTGTAAGTATACCATATTGTGTGGGTTATTATTTATCAGCTATGGTTCGGGGGATGCGACCACATAGCATAATAGGAGGTGGTATTTTTATTACTTTTATTGGTGAATATCTCGGTGTGGATATAAGTCGGGGGGGATTATTAGTAGAAGAACCAGAACCCCGCGATACGATAGGTTTAAATGTATACCATGGTGCGAAAGTTTTGAAGAGGCGAAATAACGCCGCAGTACGATACCATGGTAGACATCCACAGGTGGAGAGAAACCAGCAGCAAGGTAATGTAGGAGGGGGGAATGAGATGCAAGAAATGCATAGGTTTATAGCTTCTCAGGAATACGAAAATGCTAGACATAGAGCATTTGAAGATTGGCAAGTTCATCAGAACCAGATCATAGCTCATTGCCAACATATAGGTAGAAACTATATTCCTACACCGAAACCCATCTTCCCTCCTTGGTCTATAGAGATGCAGCCACCATATCCTACGTATGACCCTGCCGAAGCATTCTATAGCACTTATGGTTATGCCTGGAACCCCTATTGGTACCAATATCATCCTTAGTTTACTTATTATTTTATTTTTATTTTGTAATTTGTAATTATTGATACGTTTAATACTTTTGTTAATATTGTAATCATTTTTATAATTATCTAACTTTTATTCTTAGATTTTAATAATTTTTGAATGTGGGGTAATATACCAAACGTCAAAAATAGGTATATATGTTTGCAGTTTATCTTATGTACACAACAGGGTAAAACAACGCATTTTCAAAGACTGGCATTAAGTTCAGCAAAAGCAACTAATTTTGACGACAAGATGCAAAATATATGTGAAATAACAACAAGACGGAATGAACAAATGATGTGCACCATTTATCATTCAGCAAACAAACGCCAATATATTTGGAAACTTTGGTAAAATTTAATCATTTTCACACAAATCACCCTCAATAATTTAAATTGTTACTGATTTCTTGCAAATGAGGGCATTGCAAGATCTTAAGTGTGGGAAGGGGTTAAATTCTTTCGGATTTTAAAATTTTTTACTTTATACACTTGGTTACCATTAAAAATACTAGTAAAGCAGTAGTTGTATTAGAATCTAGTGCTCTCTGATAAAAAAAGAACAGCCCTAGTCTTATATACTGACTACCCAATTCTAGTACGATTTTTCAAAATTTTCAATTAAATGAATTCAAAATCATGTTTATACATATTTATGAACGATAAAACTAGGTTTTAACACCGAAATTATTGTTACCTCGGAAAGGACATAAATTAAGAAACAAACTAAAATGTCAAAATTCATTTAAAATGGAATAGAGGACGATAAAAAGAAAAATAAAAAGCCAAGTGTGGGAAAATTTACCAAGTTATCTTAAACATATGTCACATATATCTGTAACAAATAACTTAAAATACTTTTGCTTTGGACTAAACTAAACTGTTTTACCCGATGAAAGAAAAGAAGAGATGGATCTACACGATGAATCAATTCCATCATTAAAAGGAAGTAAAGTCTTCCGAAAAAGACACGCGCTTCTTGATTTAGGTCATGAAGTTGTCGTCCAGACCAGCTGTAGGTTGACGAAAAATCTAGAAAAGTCATCACTAAAATCAGCAGGAAATCCACGGACCTCAGCATTAAACAGGGTCGCCAAGTGGTCAGATTTATCCTAACCATGAGAAGGATTTATCTCGTACAATGGGGGGGCACCATGCAAATTAGCTGGATAAGACTAATGAATCAGATCCCCAGAAAGGATAATCTCCTTAAAGATTAAAAATCAGCTTTTAAGACTGATATTACTCAATCCTAGAGATTGACCTTAAAGATTGAGAATTACAAACTCATGGAATTCGATGATATCTAAACTCGAGCTTGAACGAGAAAATATTTTGATCAAAATTACAAACCGATTTGTTTTCTGAAAACCCTATTTTCAATGCGTTCATTACCATTGAACGTAAAATCCTAGGAATTCACCTGGAATTCATTAGGTCACCTGAACTAAATCGGGTGTCAACCGTAAGAACGGTGGTTGCATAGCATGGTCAAAGACAGGACCTTGTGCCATACCGAAAAATTATAAGGGTGAGCTTTACTATTGCTCCTACCAAGGATAGTAATTGCGTCCGACACGTTATAGACCATAATCAAAAGCATGTCACGGGACATTGCCTTAACAGTTGCTTGTTCAACGCTTTCCTTTACAACCGGACGGTAGTTTGCCGAAAGGTAATATACGGAACAAGTAAACTGGACGTGTTGCTTTCCAAATACAAGGTTAGCAAGTGGGTGACACAAAACAGCAAGTTTTGAGCTAAAATTTTCAAATCTAAAACCCACCAAACCCACAAAAATATTTTGCAAACACCGGTAAAGGGTTATTCCGGAAAACTTATCTAGGGTAAAAACTAGATTTAATTTTCAAAAGATCAAATGTTTTCATAAAGATCCAATTTCCTTAATGGATCTAAATTTTTATAGTCATGTGGGACTGTAAACCATATCGTTACTACCATTGTTTATACCACCGTATAGAAATCACTGATGTACAAAGTGTGAAGAATAAAGAAGTAATTCTAGTATTTCAAGACAATATTGCTTGAGGACAAGCAACGCTCAAGTGTGGGAATATTTGATAATGCTAAAAACGAACATATATTTCATAGCATTATTCCTCAAGAAAGACAAGCTTTTAGTTGCAATTGTTCTATTTACAAGTGATATTCGTTTAAATAATAAAAGGTGAAGACAAAAGACAGATTCGACGAATTGAAGACGCAAACGACCAAAAAGCTCAAAAGTACAAAAGACAATAAAAAAGGTTCCAATTATTGATAAGAAACGTCTCGAAATTACAAGAGTACAAGATTCAAAACGCAAAGTACAAAATATAAAATTGTACGCAAGGACGTTCGAAAATCCGGAACCGGGACCAGAGTCAACTCTTAACGCTCGACGCAACGGACTAAAAATTACAAGTTAACTATGTATATAAATATAATATAATATATAATTAATTATATTAATTATATATATATTATATATATATTATAAAACCGTCGGCAGAGAAAGACTCCAAGGGTGTGAGCTGTAAATTCATTCTCCGCGACTCGCGGAGTTTGAAGAGGATTTTGCCGCGAGTCGCGGAGCCCCAATTTCAGAAACTTCCTATAAAAGCAAACGAATTCTGATCGAAAAAAAACACAAAATATATCCATCTCTCTATCTATATCGTATATATTTATATTTTAATTTTAATTTTAATTTTAATTATAATTCTAATAATAAGGGTATGTTAGCGAATATTGTAAGGGTGTAAGTCGAAATTCTGTCCGTGTAACGCTACGCTATTTTTAATCATTGTAAGTTATGTTCAACATTTCTATATTAATGTCTCGTAGCTAAGTTATTATTATGCTTATTTAATCCGAAGTAATCATGATGTTGGGCTAATTACTAAAATTGGGTAATTGGGCTTTGTACCATAATTGGGGTTTGGATAAAAGAACGACACTTGTGGAAATTAGACTGTGGGCTATTAATGGGCTTCATATTTGTTTAACTAAATGAAAGTTTGTTAATGTTAATATAAAGATTTACAATTGGGCGTCCCTATAAATTACCATATACACTCGATCGGACACGATGGGCGGGGTATTTATATGTACGAATAATCGTTCATTTAACCGGACACGTGAATGGATTAATAGCCACTAGAATAATTAAAACATGGGTGAAATTACATTCAAGGGTAATTGGTGTAATTGTTAACAAAGTAGTAAAACCTTGGTTTACACGCAGTCGATAACCTGGTGTATTCATTAAACAAAGTATTAAAACCTTGTTACAATTCGAATCCCCAATTAGTTGGAATATTTAACTTCGGGTATAAGAATAATTTGATGAGGACACTCGCACTTTATATTTATGACTGATGGACTGTTATGGACAAAAACCAGACGGACATATTAAATAATCCAGGACAAAGGACAATTAACCCATGGGCATAAAACTAAAATCAACACGTCAAACATCATGATTACGGAAGTTTAAATAAGCATAATTCTTTTATTTCATATTTAATTTCCTTTATTTTATATTTAATTGCACTTCTAATTATCGCACTTTTATTTATTGTTATTTAATCGCACTTTTAATTATCGTACTTTTTAATTATCGCAAGTTTATTTTATCGCACTTTTATTATTCGCAATTTCATTATCGTTATTTACTTTACGCTTTAATTTAAGTCTTGTATTTATTTTATATTTTACATTAGGTTTTAACTGCGACTAAAGTCTTAAAATCGACAAACCGGTCATTAAACGGTAAAAACCCCCCTTTTATAATAATAATATTACTTATATATATATTTGTATTTTTATAAAAGTAAACTAATATAGCGTTGAGCTTTGTTTAAAGATTTCCCTGTGGAACGAACCGGACTTACTAAAAACTACACTACTTTACGATTAGGTACACTGCCTATAAGTGTTGTAGCAAGGTTTAAGTATATCCATTCTATAAATAAATAAATATCTTGTGTAAAATTGTATCGTATTTAATAGTGTTTTCTGCTAAAATTAATAACTATTTTATATACACCTCGCATAACATCACACATTATGTGCACTCTCTAGTCACACTCCCTTTTTGAACAATTTGGCATAGCCATGAATAGAACCTGGGTTGTGTGTTTCATTGGGCAACTCGGTTGCCACTCAGATAAGTCTGCGTGGTTGGTAATTGTAATTTATTTGTAATTAGTAATTAAATTATAATTAAAATGGAGATTATCTCTAAATTTGACACGTCAGCTTAGGATTAGTAAAAAGTCGCCACATTAGCAAAGCACTTTCTTATATATATATATATATATATATATATATATATATATATATATATATATATATATATATATATATATATATATATATATATATATATATATATAGATAGATACTACATCCGTCTCATTCGAATAGGGCAGTATTCCACTTTGGTTTGTCCCATTCTGATAGTCCACTTCCATAAATAGAAAGGAAAGAAGATATTTCATTGGTGGATCTGGAGAGAGAAGATATTTCATTGGTGGAGAAATGAAGTTAGTAGGATTTCCTAAAACTGCGTGTTTTTTGTCTGTGGACTATTGGAATGGGACGGAGTAATTTGTAATATTTATATATTCAAAAATTACTCGTTAATAATAATAAAAATTTTGATGTGAGATTTTACTTCTCAAGGATTTTTATTTTGCCTAAAAATGTTCATATTTTGCCTCATAACTTTCATATTTTGCACAGAACCTTCACATTTTGCTTGAAAACCACCAATTTTTGCCTTAAAAACATATTTTGTCCAAAAAAGTTGCTACGTCTTTGAAAAAAATTCGTTCCCTGTAAAAAAAAAATTTCTACTTCCGCTACTGGTTGAGTGATTGACCACAGAAAAGATCGAACAAAACTCTTTTTTATTTCGTAATCACTATCCATATCGCTACCATCCTATCCCTAGTCTCACCAATGTAGAAGGCCCTAAAACAAAATAAAAATGGATTTTCGTACACGTTAAATTTTTTAGTATATATGAAAAGATAATACTTGAATCTATATATTTATTTAGAAAAAAATACGCTGATAGTACTTGTGGTTTGTACTCATTTGCATGACAAAACATATACTATTTGTTTTTGCACGTTGGTACCTAGGCTTTACTAATATTACGTGGTTAGCATCAATTACTAACGTTCGTCAAGTTTTTAAGTCTAACCCCTCACATGTGCCACACATGTGAGGGTAATTTTGTCCATTAACCTAAAATTTTAAAGGGTTTTCATAACTGCAGTCATCGTACGAAAAAAATATGAAAAAAACCTAGCTCTAAGGTATGAGTACATCTTGAATTTACAACATACAAATACAAATCTTAGAGGTAAAACCAGTAAAAACAAATTGCTTTTCAACTTTCAACGTCACCAAACCTACAATTCACATTCATCAATAATAAACTCATGCCTTTAATCTTTAAACAATAAAAAACAAAGCTTAAACCAATACATACAATCTTATGCATAAAACTATACCTATAAGTGCATCAACTGACATAATGTATGCAAATGGATTATCACCACCCACAACCAAAAATGCAAAAACCTTATCAGTAACAGTTCCTGGACTATGTGTAGCCAACACCATTTTGATATCACCACTTCTGTCCTATACTTTGTTCATAATCATGTATATTGCGCCAATAACCTCTCAGCAGCTTCCTTCCTTTTACCAACTACTTTCTTCCATTCTTCAACATTTTTAAACTCAACTTCCTTTCGATTCGCACCAATTCCAATCAGCTTAGATTTGAACTCTTCCGCATCGTTGTACCAAAGGCCTAACGAATTCGCTTTCATCAATGGAAGATTCGGAAGATTTTTATATTTATCGAATGCTTTTGTTGGGTTAGGTTTAGGTTTAGTTTTAGGTTTAGGTATAGGTTTAGTGTTTTTGTATTTATCGAATGCTTTTATATTTAACGACGTCAGTTTTAGGGTTAGGTTTAGGTTTAGTGTTTCTCTTGGGTTTATGGAAATAGGAATCGTTGAAACTGGAAGATGGGACTGGGAGAGATGAAGAGAGGCCGAGTGATGATGCGAACGTAGCAACTCCTGATTGAAAGGTTAACATCGTTGTTACTATTGTCTGATGTTGGTTGTGATTTCTTCTTTGAAATTACCGTTTTCCTGCTAGCTGAGCAAGAAGAAAGTAGCAGTAGAACGAAAACCCTTTTGAAGTTTTAGGTTAATGCACGTAATTACCCTCACATGCGTGGCACGTGTGAGGGGTTAGACTTAAAAACTTGACGTACGTTAGTCATTGATACCAACCGCGTAATATTAGCAAAGTCTACGTACCAATCATGCAAAAAATGATAGTATAGGTTTTGTCATGCAAATAGTATAGGTTTTCATTTATTTATTTATAATGCGTTTAACTATTTAAAATTACATTATTATAACTTTAGTCGACAGTTTTTCTATAATTTAATTGAAGATTTTGAAAAAAGTATACATATTCAAAATTTTAGGCCCTTCTAAATTTTTGAACTCTGGCAGTTGCTGATCTTGCTACTGCCCGAAGATGCCTTTGATCCTTGTAACAAACTGATTTCAGGATCAGTGTAATGGCGCGCCACGCCATTTCCTTGCGCGTCGCGCGAATGAGCGGGACAGAAGGCCTGTTTTGCAAATAAATTAAAATGAGTTTATGGACCTTTTTGCAATTTTGCATGGCCAAATTTGGAGCTGGTTTAATCAGTTTTAGAGCATTCTCTCTTCATTTCTACTTTACTCAACTCACACACTTAGAGAGAGGACCAAACTCTAGAGTGAAAAAGTTGAAATTGAAGAATAAAAGCTTGTTCCAACCCGGATTGAAGACCTAATCTTGTTGTAGCTGCTATTCAGAGTTGTGCTACACTTGAGGTATAACCTAAATCCGAGTTTATGTGTTTAAGTTCGTGTTTGGGGTTAGGGTTTGGATTGGTCTTTAATTTCGTGTTTAAGACCCAATTTCTTGAGAAATTAGAGTTTTTGGGGGTGTAAACCCTAAGGTTGTAACCTAGGGTTTGAATGACGACTTTTTGAGTTATAAAACTTTCTTATGTTAGGTTATTACTAGATTAATTGTGAACTAGTGATATTGTTGTTTGGGTAAACTTGATTTTGGGCATAAACCCTCTATTTGGGGCAAAAACGGGTTTGGTATTAAAATAGGCCAAAGAGTACTTCAAGTACTTGACCTTGAGTCTAAATTGGTGAACTTGAGTTATAATCACTAGCCATTAGTGATTATGGGTGTTTTTGACTTGTGTCAGATTGTGTCAAGTACCATTTGGGTGAAATGTGGTGTTGTCACTAGTTTTGGTTAATTTGGTGCTTAAGCACTCGTGTTTAGTGTTAATGGGTGTCTTTTGAAGTTAATCCCATGTGAGAAGTGACTTTAGGTCAAACTAGTGTTTAACACTTAAATTGGTGAAATAAGTACTTGAGTACTTGAATTAATTGGTTAATCGGTGTTAAAGAACATAATAACTAGTAATAGTGATTATGGGGTAAAGTTGTCTTGGTTTGGTTGGTTAAGTACAATTAAGGTTAGAATTGTACTTATTGGAATGGGTTGTTTCAAGTGGTATCAGAGCATGGTCTAAGAGATCTAGGTTACTTTCGAGATAGGTGCCTAGACTTAGACTATTTTCGTGCATGCATTGTTGCGGGGCCTGTAGTTATACGAGCCGGGTTGTAAATTGTTGATGCCTTAGCGTTGGCGGGCTATCTAAGAACTTGTGTTTTTCCAATGCATATTGAGATGAGGCCTTAACTTGTGTGTAATATTGTGCCTTAGTTAGATAGCTGCTTAAGGTTGATAGGCCGACTAGGTGTTATTGTTGATGCTAGATCCTTATTTTGTAGGATGGTTCGTGGTTGTGTTATGCATGTTAAATTATAATATATATGAGAATATACTAACATAGTGTATATGTGCTTACGGTGTTTTAAGATAAGAATCCATTTTCGGGATCGGTGTTTTTGAAGGGTCAAGTCCATCGGTGGGCTTTTGATCATTTGGGAGTACTAGTGATTTTTGTGTGTCTTGTTTTGTGTGGATGTCGCACTACTCTGGGTAAAGTACTTTACGTGGTCGTGTGGAAATCGTAAGGTACGCAATTGTAATAATGACTGATCATCATTATTACAACCGTGTATCTTGGCACCAAACATGACATGTCAAGTACCGAACGGACGAACGTGACATGGTTGGGGTAGGTTCGGGGACGATTTAGGAATCATGTATTGGTTCCTAGGTTACACATTCTATGAATTATTACTATAAACATAACCTTAAAAGACTATTAATGAAACTCAAGCATTTCCACTCAATGATGCCAAGGTTGTCACCAATTTCCTAAGAAGACTCTTTTGCCGATTTGGAGCTCTCCGCGCAATCATTAGCTATATGGGCATGCATTTCTGCAATACTCAATTCATGAAAGTAATGCAACAATATGGAGTTACCCACAAGATGTCCACTTTCTATCACCCGCAAAACTAATGGGCATGCATAAGTCACAAATAAAGCACTGAAGAGAATTTTGGAACGTACCGTTGGTCACCATGGGAATAAATGAGCCGAAAATCTAGATGATGCTCTTTGGGCATTCCGTACCACATACAAGAATCCTCTCAGCACTACACCATACCGGATGATCTACGAAAAAGCATGTCATTTTTTGCTAGAGTTAGAGTACAAAGCTCTCTGGGCGTTGAAGACTTGTAACCTTGATCCTTCATAAACCGGTAAGTATCGCAAGATGCAAATGAATGAACTCACATAATTAAGGGACCAAACATATGAGACTTCATACATCTACTAGAAGCGAACTAAGCTATTACATGATGCAAAGCTCATACCTACTAAGTTTGCCCGAGGTGATAAAGTCTTACTTTTCAATTCGCAGTTCAAGAAATTTTTGGTAAGTTTAAATCAAGATTGAGTGGACTATTTAAAGTTATATAAGTCTTTCCACATGGAGTCGTGGAATTAGAAGAACCCTCCGGGAACTTTAAAGTCAATGGCCACCGACTGAAAGCATATTCAGAAGACCACCCCAGGGAAGAAGAATCTTTTTCCCTTGATCCACTTTGACTTTAGGTCAGCCATGTATTTTTAGAAAGTTGAGCTATAAAGACTTCTTATACAAAGCGCTCTTGGGAGGTACCCCGAGCTTATCTTAATTAATTTTATTTATACATTTATTTTATTTATGATTTACTATAACATATGTACTAAGTATTTCACTTGTACCATTACTAAGAAGTATTTTGGGAACCTCTCAAAACCTCATTCGTTGTTGTGTAAGTAAAATTTCTTAGACTTACACGTTTAACGAATGTGTTAGACAAATGCCTCCTCTAAAAAGGAAGAAGACACAGACAGTGATGTTGGAGAGCACCAGTACCCACAGGACGACCACAAGTCTACTAAGACCAAGAGTTATGATTGATGACACAGGTGAGGATGACCAAAGACCACCACAACTGAGGATGATGGCACGACAAGTGCCACACGCTGAGTACCCTCAGTGGTCTACTGAGCCAGGACCAGATGCTAGAGTGTTTCACTACGGAGTTACCTTTTCCGATCCGGCAGTTAGCTGACACTTTCTTCAGGACCACGGTAGCTTATACAACAGAGTAGGAGCACTATGTCGTTTTATAGGGATTTCAGCTGGCACGATGAGGTCATCTTCATATAGGCTTGAGAATCATGCTCCGCCTATGCGTAGAGCTATACCTCATCCTCCCGGCCCATCACCTGCCGCTTCCGTTGCTTCTGCTTCAGCACCTGCCATCACCACTCTACCACCTGTATTCGATACCCAGGGCCTAGTCAGCAGATCTCACTGACTTCACCACATGTTGATCCTACTGTTGGTCTACACCTCTTCACAGTACCCATCACTACCCAGCTTGTCACCATTCAGCTACTCATTCTGTAAAGACCCGTCCTAATTCATGAGAACGAATACAATAACATATGATTACATCGCGAGGTACTTGACCTCTATATGATACATTTTACAAACATTGCATTCGTTTTTAAAAGACAAACTTTCTTCACATCAAAAGTTGACAGGCATGTATACCATTTCATAATATATCCAACTATAATTGACTTAATAATAATCTTGATAAACTCAACGACTCGAATGCAACGTCTTTTGAAATATGTCATGAATGACTCCAAGTAATATCCTTAAAATGAGCAAATGCACAGCGGAAGATTTCTTTCATACCTGAGAATAAACATGCTTTAAAGTGTCAACCAAAAGGTTGGTGAGTTCATTAGTTTATCATAAACATTCATTTCCATCATTTTAATAGACCACAAGATTTTCATTTTCATTACTCATAAATATACGTCCCTTGCATAGAGACAAAAATCATTCATATGGATTGAACACCTGGTAACCGACATTAACAAGATGCATATAGAATATCCCCATCATTCCGGGACACCCATCGGACATGATAAAATCGAAGTACTAAAGCATTCCAAATTCCAGAATGGGACTTGTTGAGCCCAATAGATCTATCTTTAGGATTCGCGTCAATTAGGGGGTCTGTTCCCTAATTCTTAGGCTACCAAGCTAAAAGGGGCATATTCGGCTTCGATCATTCAACCATATAATGTAGTTTCGATTACTTGTATCTATTTCGTAAAACATTTATAAAAATTGCGCATGTATTCTCAGCCCAAAAATATAAAGGGTAAAAAGGCAAATGAAACTCACCTTTCTGTATTTTGTAGTAAAAATACATTTTACAAAACTGAACAATGTAGGGTTGGCCTCGGATTCACGAACCTATATCATTTGGGTATATATATTAATACACATACTTGTAATCGAACAATTATATATATTATTATTAGTGATATAATTTTTATATTAATAACTTATATTCATTTTATGAAATTATTAAATTGTGTTATGTTATATGTAATAAATATATTTATATATATATATATATATATATATATATATATATATATATATATATATATATATATATATATATATATATATATATATATATATATATATATATATATATATTTGTTTGTTAAAACAGCACTTTAGTAATACTAAGATAATATTTGAAATATTAGTAGTGATAATACTAATAAATATGATGATATTATTTATAATTTTATTAGTAAGGATATTAATGATAAGTTTAAATACTAATTCTCATAATAGTGATTATATTAGTAGTTTTTAATAAAGTGAACAATTTAATAGTAATGGTAATGAAAATAATAATTTTGATAACAATACCTAATACTTAATAATAATAATGATAACAATAACAATTTTATTACAAGTGGCAATCTTAATAATAATACTTTTGTTAATAATAAAAATTCTAAATGTTACCAATACTAATATTATTGATAAATATAATAGTTTGTATTATTTTCATATTCGAGATTTTGAATTAACATTTATAACAATACTTTTAATCATGATTTTTACTTAATCTTAATTATATTATACTTAATTCATGAATTACTTATAATATTTTTATCTCATGACTCTCTTCCAAATATTCTAATATCTTCATATTTAAATTTAACCTTGGCGCGAAGCGTCACAATAGATCACGAAATCATCATTTCCTTCCGGTAATGACAAAATGGGTGCAGACGTTAACTTCTTCTTTAATAACTGGAATGAGGATTATTGTTTCGTGGACCAATCATACTTCTTTTCCTTTTGAGTCAATGCAGTTAAGGGTTTGGCGATTTTAGAGAAATCTTGAATGAATCTTTGGTAGTAACCAACAAGACCTAAGAATTGGCGGATTTGTGTTGGAGTCTTCGGTGTTTCCCATTTGCTAATGGCTTCTATCTTGGCATGGTCAACTTTAATTCCATGTTTACTGACAACATGGCCCAAAAACTGTACTTCTTGTAACCAGAAATCACACTTTGAAAATTTTGTGTACAATTCTTCTTTCTTGAGTATCTCTAGTACCAGTCTTAAGTGTTGCTCATGTTCTTTCTTGTTCTTCGAGTAAATCAATATGTCATCAATAAAAACAATGACAAATTTATCTAAATACGGTCTACAGATGCAATTCATTAGATCCATGAATACTGCTGGAGCATTAGTCAATCCAAAAGGCATGACTAGAAATTCATAGTGACCGTAACGGGTTCTGAACGGGGTTTTAGGAACATCTTCTTCCTTCACTCTCAGCTGATGATATCCGGAGCGTAGATCAATCTTAGAATAAACACTTGATCCCTGCAATTGATCAAACAAATCATCAATCCTCGGTAATGGGTACCGATTCTTGATCGTTAATTTGTTTAATTCTCGGTAATCTATGCACATTCTCATAGATCCATCCTTCTTCTTGACGAACAGAATAGGAGCACCCCAAGGTGAAAAACTGGGACGAATAAATCCACGGTTCGATAATTCTTGCAACTGGTCTTGTAATTCTTGCATTTCTGAAGGTGCAAGTCTATATGGGGATCGGGCTACAAGTGCAGCTCCTGGTACGAGATCAATCTGGAATTCTACACATCTGTGTGGAGGTAGCCCTGGTAATTCTTCTGGAAATACTCCGGGATATTCTCTTACAACCGGCATGTCATTAATGCTTCTTTCTTCAGTATCGATCTTCTTTACGTGGGCCAGAATAGCATAACAACCTTTTCCTTTTCTTATAAGTTTCTGGGCTTTCATACAGCTGATAAGGTTTAGCTTCGAGTTGCTCTTCTCCCCATAAATCATTAATGACGTTTCATCCTTACGAGGGATGCGGATTGCTTTCTCAGCGCAAACAACTTCCGCTCTTATTTTAGACATCCAGTCCATGCCAACGATTACGTCAAAACTTCCTAATTCTACGGGTATCAAATCGATTTTGAAGGTTTCACCAGCGAGATTTATTTCGCAACCATGGCAAATTTTATCTGCTTTTATCAGTTTACCATTAGCTAATTCAATAGTATATTTATCGTCTAGAGGTAATGATGCACATTTTAGTTTAGAACTAAAGTCTTTACACATATAACTTCTATCAGCACTCGTATCAAACATAATAGAAGCTAGTTGATTATTAACGGTAAACGTACCCGTGACAAGATTAGGATCCTCACGTGCTTCACTGGCAGTAACATTAAATGCCCTCCCACGTGCGGGTTCTTTGTTCTTCTCCTTATCAGGGCATTGATTTATAAAGTGACCAGACTTCCATCATCCAAAACATTTCTTGACATCGGTCGGTTTTGTCTTTACTCCAGAAACGGTGGCATAACAATCTTTCACCACATGTCCTTTCTTGTTGCACTTATCACAGACCACTTGGCAATAACCTGCATGATGTGTGTAACATCTTTTGCATAATGGATGGGGTCCCTTATAGTTTGGACTAGCAGTTGCCCCATCTTGTTTACCTTTAAAAGTTTCTTGTTTCTTCAGTTGAGTACTTTTGCCCTTATAGTCTTCCCATTTCCTCTTTCCTTCAGTTGTCTTGACTTCGGTAATTGGTGCCTTAATCGAACTCTCTGTGATCTGGTCCATGAGTTGGTGTGCCATTGTCATGGCTTTCTGCATCGTATTCGGTTTGGACGATGTAACATTTCCTTTGATATTGATAGATAAACCGTCAATATACATTTCTATCTTTCGTTTCTCGTTTGGCACCAATTCGGGACACAACAAGGTTAGTTCCATGAAACGCTTTTCATAGTTATTGAGATTCGCGCAGAAAACCTTCAGATTACGTAATTCAGATTCCATTTTTCTGATCTCGTTTCGAGGACAGTACTCCTCGATTAGCATCTTTTTCAGTTCTTCCCAAGAGATATCGTATGCCGTATCTATTCCTTCTGCTTTAGCATAATTGTTCCACCAAGTAAGTGCACCATCTTGCAACGTGCACGAAGCATACTTTGACTTGTCTCCGTTCGCACAATTACTGATTTTGAAAACGGACTCCATCTTTTCAAACCATCGGGTTAGACCGACTGGTCCCTCGGTCCCACTAAACGTCTGTGGTTTGCATCCTTGAAAAGTTTTGTATGAGCATCCGTTTCATGAGTTTGTGTTCACAGCTGCTGCTTTGGCTGCTGCTTCGGCTGCTGTTTTTGCTGCCTCGGCTGCAGCAATTCTTTCATTCACACGTTTCTCGACTAGTTCCTCAAACTCAGCATCCGACATTTGAGACATGTTTCTTCAATAAACACAACAGAGATAATTTAATCATATAAAATATTATAGGTAAAATGAGTTGTCAATAGTTAATCGTAGTATATTAATAATATGAACCAATTATTATAAAAGCTTTTTCTTCTTATTAGCGTTTTATAATTATTTCTAAGGTATTAACTACCCGTTAAAGTTCATACTTAATAGCTTAGTACAACAATTATGTGACGACCCGGAAATTTTCGACTAAATTTAAACTTAATCTTTATATGTTTCCGACACGATAAGAAAAGTCTGTTAGGTTGAGTCTCAAAAACTTTGAACTGTTACATATATTCAAATGACCTTCGACTGTTCTCGACGATTCACGAACCATTATTTGAAAATAGATGAATATATATAAATAAGTAAATATAAATAATTATGCATAAGAATATTAATAAACAATTATATACAATATACAATTTGTTATAAATAAATATGTAAATTAATACAAGATATATTAAAATTTATTATAAAAGTGAATATATAATGTATGTTATATATATATATATATATATATATATATATATATATATATATATATATATATATATATATATATAAGAAATTTCGAAGTTATTTAGTTAAGAACGGAAACGCTCATTTGTCATTCAATTGATAGTAAACGAATTAAAAAGGAATTTATATTATTTTAGAATAATCGGTGATCCGAAAATGAGATATATAAATTATAGGCTTATTAAAAATGTATTTAGGAACTATTTGTCAAATTTGACAACTTTTTATATTTTACTTGATGTTGGGAGTGAATAATTAATGTAATTTTTATTTAATAGTTAATGATCGAATTTTATACCATAATAACTGGAATAAATAAAGATGATTACTTTAAAAATATGAAATTTTTCTGAAGAATTTTATCTACCACTGATTAACAATGGTCAACGATATAATATTCCTAATAAAACTGTCGGCATATATATTTCCAATTCACACGTTTAAAGCTGATGATTATTATTATATATTAATTATTATATTTATCATTTTCTGGGTTTGTCTATCTAATTTATATTTACAAGATTCTTACACCCGTGAATTGATTGAACACACACTATAATACTGTACTTAATTGAAATTAGGTAATACTGTTTTCGTTTCAATGATCACTACCTTTATGTAAATTATATATATATATATATATATATATATATATATATATATATATATATATATATATATATATTACTTGCAACCTCATCTTACAACTTGCTTCTTGGATTCCTCTTTTACTTGTTTTATTCAATCACCAGAACCTCACATTCATCCAATCATAATAAGACTCCACATATAAGTTACTATGATATGATTGAGATTATGATTCTGTTTTCCAAAACACCCCATTCACATTATGTACATATAATATACATCTATCTATATAACTAATTAAAACATCTTCTCTACATATAATATACAATATATACATATATAGAGATGAACACTTTATTATATCACAACTTCACCACTTCTTTATATTGTTTTACAATTAGTCGAGCACCACACAGCCCACTTTTCCTCTTTCTTTCTTCTCCATGAATCACCTTAACACCACTTTCCTTGTTTTAATTGTGATCCACTTTCACCCACGAACAACTCACCATGACCACCACCCCACACACCATCTATGCTCACCAAACATCCCCTACACTTGGTATCCACGGCTGCTAATTCTTGCTTGGTTACCATTGTCAATCAAGAACAAACTCAGGACAATCACCATTATCGTCTCTTATAAACCTATCATCAAAATCACCACTTAAACATATTATTTTGGCTACAAATCAACTTACTGCTATACTTCTTACTCAAAGAATACCAAAACCAAAACCCAACCCATTTGACTGTTTATTATCTGCTACTGCCGCCATCATTTACGCTCCTGTTTAACCGGCAACATAACCGAATATATATTTCAACTATTGTGGTACGATTTCTGTTTATGATTAGAACAAAACATCAAACCATTTTTAGTCACCATCATCTATATCTATCATTGTTAATAAGAACCATAACAAAAAGAAAATCCATTACCTGATCACTGTTCTGTGTCGATTTTCAACCAAAAACTGATTACCATTCCCATCGAACTCTTACTTGTTGCTGCTACAACCTGCTGTCCATTCCTAATTGAAGCAAGACACCATCTATATTCGATAACTACTGCTGGTTTCTATTTTCTTTCGACCAAAACAAACATCATCATAATCAAACATCACCAATACTAATCGTTGTAAACTGAACTGCAATTACAGCTGCTGGTGCACCTGTTTCTATTGGAATTCAAAACTCAAAAGTCAAACGATTAAATACCAAATTTAAATTAATGACTTATTTCGACTCCTGGATACTTATTAACACCTCGTGATGTATTAACCTCAATTAATTTACAATTCTAAGATTCAGATCTCAAAGTCAACATATAAAGCTTTCGGTCAACCTTTCAATTTATGAACTTAAGGAGTTTCTGAAACAAACGATTAATTTACGAGCATGCTATGGGAGATTCTAAACGATTTTCATAAAGGAATCCGTACCTGAACCGAATTAGATTTCATTTTCTGACTTTCATGTTCATCATCATCATCGCCATTGTTCTTAAACAAAATTGGAGTTGTTGTTGTTATTGTTAGCCTTGATTCCTTCACAAAACTTCTTAATCGCGGGTTTAGGAAGCAACTTCATTTAATTTCGTGATTTGATTTTTGGAAGTTAAGCTCGGGAAAGAAATTGGGATCGTATGACCTAATGAGTCGACCGGTATCAAATACAGAGACCGAATGATATAAAGGAATAAATGGCAGGCTGTTTTTTTATGGACTAGTATATTTGGTCAAGCCCAATAAATTGTTATTCATAATGGGCTACTAGAGTTTTGCTAGTGGACTACAAGATTCATGGACTCATTCTAAACTCACATCTTTTTGAATGGTATAATTTCTTTATTTGTATTATGTAATGACCCGGAAATTTCTGACCAAATTTAATCCTTAATCTTTATATGTTTTCGATACGATAAGCAAAAATCTGTAATGTTGAGTCTAGAAAGTTTGAAATCTAAATTCGGTTAATCGGTTACCCTTTGACTATTCTCAACGATTCACGAATCAATAATAGTAAATATATATATATATATATATATATATATATATATATATATATATATATATATATATATATATATATATATATAAGTAATTATAAATGAGAATAATTACATATTATAAACTAAATTATTATGTGATTAGTTACAGCGAAAAGTAACTAAAAATAACTTAAAACTTGTTAATTAAAACTGTTTAGTTGTTAAAGAACATATTAAGTGTAAATGATTTCGAATAGTGTAATAAACATTATACTCTGAGATTATTGTTTCAATATATATATATATATATATATATATATATATATATAATATTTAGTTATTAAATGATCAAAATATGATGTGATACATATCATGTAAATAGTAAATAATACAAGATTAATAAATTTTAATACTAATATGTGTAATTACGAGTTAAGGATATAGTTATTACACTAATAATACTACGACTACTTTCAAGTATTAAAATATGTATTATTAATATTTTTTATTTATATACAACATATAGATATGAAGCTTGTTATACATAAATTGTTATGTTATTATTATCACTAATATTTTATTGTCACTAATATTATTGTGATTAGTATTATTATCAGTATCAATAATAATATCATTATTATCATATTTTTCTTCCTTATTCTTATTAATTAGCAATACTTTTGATAAGATTATTATTAATATTATCAATATTATAATTCTATTATGTTCTTACTAAAATTATTAATAGAGTTATATTATTATTATTAAATAATATTACTAAAAGTTTAATAAAATAAATATATAAACACAATTATATAATTACAACTAAATAAATAGATATTTATAATAAATTGATACAGTTATTAATGCGGATATATATATACCTTCTGATATATCACGCGTACACACAAACACATCATCTGATTTTTTTATTTTTTTTTATTTTTTTTTTATTTTTTTTATTTTTTTTTGGTTTCTGTTTGTTTCTCGCCTGTCTCATTGTTCTTGCCCGTGAACTGAGGTTGACATCTATCCAGCTATATCAATTGATCAACTCATTATTTGATTAAAAAAAATAGATTCTTATGATTTTCCATTATTTATAATTACCTCCTTTTATCTGTTTTAATTAAATTAAAGGGTCAAGAACTTACCTGCTTCTCTGGTTGGGTCGGTATTGATCATTGAATTGAATTTGCGTGAGTTTTCAAAATTTATTAATGTGATGATGTTAGATATAATTCTTTTAAACTCTCCGAAAGATTTCAAGTCTCAATTCATCAAATTGATGATTAAATTCGAAGTCAAAGTTATATTTCTCAAAAGTCAAACGAATGGTTCATCAAGAAATTCGCTTTCGTTTTTGTGTTTTAGATAAAATTGTTGATTGATAAAGTTTACAGGAACGATTTAGAATATTTTTCATTTAGAAGTCTCGATCTAAAACCTCTTTAAAATCAAGATTGATGTTTATGTTCTTCATTTTTTTTTTCGTAAACAGACACTGTTTTGATTCTTAATTTCAATTGTTTTTGTGTCTGTTAAGTTACAATCACAAGAGTAATTCATATATATATCAATTACACATTCCAATTCATATCTCTGATTAGAATAATTGGTTTTGGACGATCGAAATTGGTGATGAAAGAGATAGATACGGGTTGTAGTATAAAAGAAAATAAAATGGATATTAATTAGAATAACTGAGTCAGCGGGATGGTTATGGGTGTTAGTGCGTGAGCGAGAGGTCTCTGGTTCGAGCCCGGTTCGGGACTTTATTTTTACAACAGGCTTTTTGAGGTAGACCTTGATTTCCAAAAACCCTTATTTTCATTATTATTGTTATTATTATTAGAATTATAACTATTAATATTATTATTAATACTAATAAAAGTATTAACTATCAAATACTATTATTAATATAATTATAGTTACAATTATAATTATTATTGTTATTATGGTTAAGTTAATTATTAGCATTACTATAATAATGTAATTACATATTATTATCATTAAAATGAATATTATCAAAACTATAATTATTATAATCGTTACTGCGGATATTAAGATTATTATTATTTTTACTACTAATATTATTATAAGGTTTATTATTAGTATTATCAATATCATTATTTTTATCATTACAAATATTATCTTAGCATTATTAAAAATACTGTTTTAACAAACAAATGATATATATATAAATAAAAATGTATCTAGTATATAGAACATAACAAAAATTTATATTTTTATTTATTTAAAATATATAAAATGAATATAATGAAATATATAAGTTATTGATATAAAAGTATATCACCAATAATACATATATATTTGTTCGATTACCATTACATGTATTAATATACGTGATTGAATAATAGGTTCGTGAATCCAAGGCCAACCTTATACGTGTTCAATGATGTTATATGTATTTTTACTACAAAATACAGTATGGTGAGTATATAGTTCCCTTTTAAACTCTAAATATTTTTGGGCTGAGAATACATGCGCTACTTTTATAAATGATTTACGTTATGGACACAAGTGACTAAAATTACGTTCTACGTTGAGTTGTACCACTGCATATCTCCCTATAACTTGGTAACTATTAATTACATGGGCCAATATAAACGCGAATCCTGTTGATAGATCTATCGGGCTGACATCCCCAACCGGGCTGGACGACCAGTTTTCAACGGTTGCACAGTACTTCGTTTAGGTGGCTACACTTGGTACGGTGTAGTGCGATTATATATAAAGGGAATATGTGCTGTTTTAAATCTTGTAAAGTTTGGTTACCAGGTACTCAACAATCTTAGAACATCTTTCATACACTTACGAGTGTACTATGTTTATATATATGAAATCTTGTGGTCCATAGTTATAACGCTGCTAGCAACAAAACCTATATATCTCACCAACTTTATGTTGACGTTTTAAAGCATGTTTATTCTCAGGTACGAATTAAGTCTTCCGCTGTGCATTAGCTCATACTAAAGACATTACTTGGAGTCGATCATCGCAATGGAACCAAATGTTGAAGACTTTGTCCAGGTGGATAAGGACGGGTTATCACAGTTGGTATCAGAGCGGTGGTCTTAGTGAACCAGGTCTGCATTAGTGTGTCTAACTGATAAGTTGTTAGGATACATTAGTGAGTCTGGACTTCGACCGTGTCTGCATGTCAAAAGTTTTGCTTATCATTCATAGTCGGAAATTATCTGCTTATCATTCTTAAGTCTAGACACGTCTTACTGCATTTAGTGCATCGATTGTGTATAGAAAAAATTCATATCTTAGCATATATGTTATTGCTACCTTTGACTGATATTTTTCAAAGATTCTCCGTAATTTATGGGATTTTGGTATTATATATACACATGTAAACTATATTTTGATGAATATCAAATCTAACTCCTACAATCTATTCCATACCAAAAATTCTTTTCCCCGACTACACGAGATGGATTTCACATCTAGTTCGAATTCCTCAGATTCCGACAGCTACGCCGATATGGATTTCCATTCAGGCTCCGAAGGCAGCGTCACCAGAATGGATCAACCAATCTCCCATCATCTATTCTGGATAAATTGGGGATGGGTTCGTAATATACCAAATTATTGGAGACAAGAAGAGGGTGATCCCTTCCATCCACCGAATTGCCCTCTTGGCGATGAACCTGAAGCACTTACCGGCGAACCTGTTCGAGAAACCATTTTCTCTCTCATTTCTAGAGTATCTCGTCATGATTATATACTATCCCATATTTCAGATCTTGTTCATTCGCTCACTCCAACCGCCAATCATCCCGGTGTACTAGCAGAAATTAACGAACTTCGCGCTCGCGTGACGACTTTGGAAAACATGGTGCGAAGGCTACAAACACCAGCAACAGCACCAGTAGCATAATCAGTATCACCATCATCAACGCCAACAGTACCCTTATCACCCTCAACCACAACCGCGTCGTAAACCTCAACATCATAATCTATGCCTCGGATATCAACATCACACGCCTCAATATCACTATCTGTACTTTGAGTATGATCTTCGTTTTACATATCGTTCTACATCGATTATCTTCGCTTTACATATCGTTCTATCTCATTTATCTTCGCTCGACATGGCGATTATATAATTTCTAAAGTTTTAGAGATTATGTAATCTAGCATTAACTATAAAACAAATGAGTTTAATATCCTATTGACTCATTAAATTCATAATTACATCCGAAGAAAATATATATGCATGTATATTTTCATAAAGATTGTAATTAATAATTCCTTCGTACAAACTGTTAATGATGAAAAATATTTTAACGGGTAGGTAGTACCCGATGAATATTTAGATTTCACATTAATAATTTACACTGTATATTCTTCAAATCTGATTCAACGGTCATTTACTATCCTATTTATAACTACCGATATACGTATTCGTTCACCGCAGAACAACCATTTTCATTCAAATTTTCATATCTGAATTTTTACCTATCAGAATCCAACAAGTGGCATAACAAAGAAAACATTGGACAAAATAAAAAGTGTTAGAAACAAACGGATTAACTAATTGAAATATTGTTAAGATTCCACGCTAACTGTTCCTAGCTAACTGTTCCCAGCTAACTGTTAATTTCGTATTACATTTTATCGCAATTTAATTTATTGTCATTTAATTTCTGTTATTTACTTTTATGCACTTTAAATCGGGACACATGTACACAATACGTTGGATTAATTCTGAGACAATACGTTGTACACGGGTCATGATATATATTTATTTATTTTACGCACTATAAATAACGGGACACGTATACATGGTTTCGACCTATCATATCGACCCATCTATATATATATATTTCGGAACAACCATGGACACTCTATATGTGAATGTGGGAGTTGGCTATACAGGGTTGGAGTTGATTCCAAAATATATATATGGTTTGAGTTGTGATCAATACTGAGACCGGTACACGGGTCACGATACGTATTAATTAATTCGAATATTATATATTTAATTTATATATGAAATTATTGGACCATTGGACAATCGGACTATTGGACTGCTAACTTTGGACAATTAAAATGAATTAAAATGTTGATTATAACATATGAAACTAAACAATTCTTCAAGTTTGCCACTTGATTTCATCTTAAACCTCATTTGTACCTCGACAATTACAATCCGTGTTCAAATCTTTCATGATTTTTGAAAACACCTCGATCAGAAGAATGAACCAGCCGCACTTTATCTACGGAAGAAAAGATTTATGCACCTGAAAAACTCTCGAACCCAAATTCATAGTTTAACACGTACCAGTGTTGAATCCTTTGCCATTTATTAGCAAAAACAACCTTACGATTCCTATCTAAAGTAACCAATTTTGTCACAGCTTCAGCAAGTTAACTCCAACTTCTCGATGTACCAGCAGCTCGTCGTTTCTTTGGCAGAACCCGCAATCAGTATTTTGAAAATCTTGCAGAATTTCTTCCGTCATACCTATAACGTCTACCCCTAAGAATTACATACTCCGAATGTGAAATTTCTGAAAAACACTGCGAACTAGTTCTTGAAATGCTGATGAAGCAGCAAAAACTATAAACGACTTTAACAGTCAAAAGTTTTATGATAAAGTTCGGTGTATTGGTAAAGCTCGGAAAAGAGAAGGTTTGGAACTGGAAAACGGATTGAGCAAAGTATGAAGGAGGATGTGGATAAATCATAAGGACTGAATCTGCTTTCAAAGAATCCAAATGATTCAGTGCCTGCTGAAACCGTTAGTAAGAACTCTACTCCTTATTCTAAACCTTTCCAGATGATATTCTTCATCATCATCCTATCTTAGATATTATAAGATATCTTCATATCTTCCATTATACATATTCTCCAAATTTCTGGAGATATTTTCACGACTATCCTTATCTGAAATCATTTATCACTCCGTAACATCTGCGTTACAACATAGAAGAAACTATGTTAGTTTCGAAATTCTGAAACCTCCGAGTTTAAAATATGAATGTTTTGAAGCAGTGTTGGGAACTGATGCATGAATTAGTATAATATAATGACACTTGATCAACGTCATTATATTACAGTAAGTCATGTTGAGTTTCTAATGGAATGTGATGATTCACAGTACCATCATCATGTGCCATGTTACACGGCTCTTATATTCTATCTAATCTCCAAACATATCAAGAAAATACTATCTTGATGATTCGGTCTTTTCCAGGATATTCTGGTAATTTGACAAATCAAAATCGTGCCATTACCATTTTTTCTAAGAACATTAGCTATGTTCATTTCAAATTTCATACCTACGAATTCCAGACCATTGCTCACTTGACTCGAGGACGGGAAGAAGAAACGAAGGGATAAAGCCCCAAAATAGAAATTGGAGTATAAATCACATCAAACAGGAGAGAGTATTAACTGTGAATGACAATGATTATAGAAGACAGAAGTAGGGACATCAAGATATAAGGAAAAATATAAAACTCAATAACAACCCTGAAACTACAAACCGTGCATATCAATACGTATTGCCACGTAAAGGCACGGGAAGATTAAAAACACTATAACCCCAATATAATAGTAGAAGTAAATAAAATCCTCCGGCGGTAGATGAAAGAGAAGAATGACGGATGTGAAAATTAGGAGTATATCAAGAATCAGAATTGGATGGAGCATATTGACGAAGGTCTTAAAATCAAGGGAGAAAGAATAGAAGGTGTGAGTTGTGGAAAATAAGGAAACGAAAAGGGGGATTTATAGAAAAGTATCCGACAAAGAAAATCGAAACAGATTGCCGCATTAAATCAAAGAAGATCCTGATCGCCGAAGAACCAAATCTTATTACGTAAGATTTTCTTTAAATCCCATAAATTCCGGAAATCAATCATAACTACGTCAACGGGTAAAACGATTCCATATTTATTCATTTCACTCTCTTGTGATAGCTTCACTTATACTCTTCGCGTTATCAAATTGTTTTATCTGTATTACTCAATAATGATAAAACTCCATTATCACCTCATGTTTGTCATGAAAACATTCTTTTTGTTATCCATGACGACCTCTATCAAATTTCGGGGACGAAATTTCTTTAACGGGTAGGTACTGTAATGACCCGGAAATTTTCGACCAAATTTAATCCTTAATCTTTATATGTTTTCGACACGATAAGCAAAAATCTGTAATGTTGAGTCTAGAAAGTTTGAAATCTAAATTCGGTTAATCCGTTACCCTTTGACTATTCTCAACGATTCACGAATCAATAATAGTAAAAAAAAGAATATATATATATATATATATATATATATATATAAGTAATTATAAATGAGAATAATTACATATTATAAACTAAATTATTATGTGATTAGTTACAGCGAAAAGTAACTAAAAATAACTTAAAACTTGTTAATTAAAACTGTTTAGTTGTTAAAGAACATATTAAGTGTAAATGATTTCGAATAGTGTAATAAACATTATACTCTGAGATTATTGTTTCAATATATATATATATATATATATATATATATATATATATATATATATATATATATATATAATATTTAGTTATTAAATGGTCAAAATATGATGTGATACATATCATGTAAATAGTAAATAATACAAGATTAATAAATTTTAATACTAATATGTGTAATTACGAGTTAAGGATATAGTTATTACACTAATAATACTACGACTACTTTCAAGTATTAAAATATGTATTATTAATATTTTTTTTTATATACAACATATAGATATGAAGCTTGTTATACATAAATTGTTATGTTATTATTATCACTAATATTTTATTGTCACTAATATTATTGTGATTAGTATTATTATCAGTATCAATAATAATATCATTATTATCATATTTTTCTTCCTTATTCTTATTAATTAGCAATAATTTTGATAAGATTATTATTAATATTATCAATATTATAATTCTATTATGTTCTTACTAAAATTATTAATAGAGTTATATTATTATTATTATTATTAAATAATATTACTAAAAGTTTAATAAAATAAATATATAAACACAATTATATAATTACAACTAAATAAATAGATATTTATAATAAATTGATACAGTTATTAATGCGGATATATATATATACCTTCTGATATATCACGCGTACACACAAACTCATCATCTGTTTTTTTTTTTTTTTTTTGGTTTCTGTTTGTTTCTCGCCTGTCTCCTTGTTCTTGCCCGTGAACTGAGGTTGACATCTATTGTAACGTCCTCCCAATAGGGTCTGGAAGGAATGTCACTAATATCAAAACATACCAACATATTATAATAAATGAGAACAATACTAAATGATGAATTTAACTTTAATGAGTACGCAGCGGAAAATGAAATATCGTTACAATGACAGGAATAACAATATCGTAAATGTTCACATGCAGAAGTAATAAATGCGATATCTCTTGATCTTATGTCCAAGTAGCATCACATAAGCAGTAAGTATAAGAGCTTGAATCAAACAGCACCTGAGAAAAAATATGCTAAAGTGTCAACCAAAAAGGTTGAGTGAAGTTCATAGGTTTAACAAAAAGTTTGTCGTTGTTTTAGACCACAAGATTTAGTTTGTAAAGTTGATCTCCCGCAGGATCAAAAAGTTATGCCAATGCGTGATATTTAGACTAAACGTTCAAGTTTGCCCCATGACAAGTTGTGTCTGTCCTTGTCGGTTTAATTTCATTATTAAGTAATACAATGACTTGGTCAAATGTATCGGGGACGTTACTCCCGATAGGCCTACCCCCAATAATTAAGCATGCCGCAGCAATTAAAAATATCACTGTAGGGACTTAGTCGGACATAGCCGGGTATAGCATAGTTTAACAGTTTGGTACTTGTGTCTAAAGTGTAAAAAGTAAAAACAGCATGTGTCTCACCCCAAGTAAAGTAAGTAAGTTTTCTAGTAATTAAAGAGGAGCTATGAATTCACCTTAGTAAGTAGAGAGAGAGTTATTTCTCGGAATAAAGAGTTGAACGAGTGAGCAGGAAAATCAACCTATTGACATCTAAGATTAGTTAAGTGTTTTGCCCATGTTTAAGTTTAAGTATGTGTTTAAGTATAGTTTGTTTTACTAAGTTTCTATTCCTAGTAAGTTACTATTTTTATAAAGTTTCCATTTTTATAAAGTTTCTTATTTTACTAAGTTTCTATGGCTAGAGAGTTTCTACTTTTATCAGTGTTTTCTATTTTAGGATACTTGTCGTATTAGATAAGCTTCCAATCACCCCATTCCCTTCGAATGGCTAATTTAGATCTAGAGGCTTGAGCCATAGGACCCTTTAAATCGGAAATCCAAACCCTCTGCCTAGAATCTCATAGAAACCATTCGTCAAGAAAGTTCGAAGATCTATACATCTCTAATACATATCCCAAAATGTTTTTATGTTACAATATAAGTAGTAGGTTATAGGTGCTAGTAATAGTAATAGTGTATACATGTTATTTATTTTATTTTTAATTGCATATAATTTATAACATTATTTACATGTTTCGGTAAAAATAATAACCGAAGTAAAAAGTAAAAGTAAAAAGTAAAAAGTAAAAAAAAATAAAAAGTAAGAAAAGAATACTTACTAATAGTAATTCTTCAAAGAGAGAATGAGAGAAATTTTGGTGTGAGTTTGAATGAGAAATGAGGGGTATTTATACTTGAAAAAATTAGGTAAAAAGAATAAAATAATTAAAATAAAAAGAAATATTTTAATTCTTAATGGGATTTTAAAATTAAAAAAATATTAAATGTTAGGTCATGAGATAATGCACAAAATAAAATAATAAAAGTAGTTTTTCCATTACAATTTTTAATTAAAAAGTAATTTATTTATTTATTTATTTATTTTTTTTTTTTTCATTTATTTTAAGGATTTTTTTTATATAAATAAACAAATTGATTTAATGCTTTTCCAAGAATATTTGTCAATAATATATTTTTTTTATTTTTGTTTTATTTAATTAATAAATACAAATTTTGCATAAAAATAATAAATAATTCGGTATTTTGTATTTTTAATAATAATTATCATTTTAATTATTAAACTATAGTTTTAGTAAGTTTGTAAATATTATTACATTTATATATAATTGGATTTATTATATAGTTAAATATATAATACATTAACTAAATAATAAAAGTGATACAAAGTTTATATAATTAGTTAAATTATGTCAAATTATATAAATTAATAATATATTATTTATTTAAGCATACATTGTTGACTAAAAATTACAATTCGGTCAATATTTAATTGTATATAACAACCCTTAATACATATAGTCAGACATATAACCCTAGGGTTAATTCAGTAATTTAGAAGTCGAAAAGTGAGGGTTGTTACAGTACCTCCCCGTTAATAAAAACTTCGTCCCGAAGTTTTAGGTAGACTTCTCGGATGCATCAGCGGTTGAGAAGAGATGGGGATATTTCTGTTTCATTTGGTCTTCACGTTCCCAGGTATGTTCGGGGCCTTGCGTGTTTTCCAAAGGATAGAATATTATTTTGTTTCAAGCGTTTAAGTCATACAAACCATAATCTCTATAGGTTCTTCTACGAAGTGCATTTTATCATTAATGCAGAGATCATTCAAAATGATGATGTTATGCAAGTCATTTCAGTAAATTGGATACATGAAATGTGTTATGAATAATATTGAGCTCATTTAAAACCTTGAGCGTTTATGCTGCAATATTAGGCAGACAAAACAGAGAGGAGTTCATGAAAATCATAGTCATGAAATTTGATAGAGATCGTCATTCTTTATAACAAGAATGATGAATTAGAGTTTTATCGACATTAAATAATATGGATAAAGTAATTCGATTATAGAAAGAGTATAAACGAAGCTATCGTAAAAGAGTAAATGAGAAAATTAAATGTTCGCCTTAACTTTTGACGTAGTTACGATTGATTTCCGGATTTCAAGGAATTAAAGAAATCTTCGAAATCTTTATAAGATTTGATTTTCCGGTAATTACGGAAATTAGGATTTTCTTTAATTAAATGCGGTGAATTGCCTCGATTGCTGTGTCTGGAATTTTTGCTATAAATTAGCTTTTTCCGTTTCATTATCTTCACCAGTTATATACTTTCTTTCTCAATTCATACTTCCAAAAGTTTTGTTAATATGCTCAATCTAGTTCTTGTCTTTGACATTATATTGGTTATCGCCACAATCATCCTTCTTTTCCAACTCCCACCAGAGGAGTCTGTTTACTTCTACTATGCTCTAGGATTTATTGTGTTTTTAGTTCTCCCGTGTCTTTATATTGCTATACGCATTGATATACACGGTTTGTAATTTCAGTGTTGTTATCGGGATTTATATTTTCCCTTATAAGTCGAAGCTTCATGCTTTTGTAAAGCAAGTAACGGTCCAGAATTCGTAGGTATGAAGTTTCGAATGATCATGATATTCAAAGCAGAAGGAAAGGTAATAGCACGATTTGATTTGTCATATTACCAGAATATTCGGAAAAGACCGAATTATCAAGAAAAATATTTTCTTGATATGTTTAGAGTTTAAATAGATAAGAGTCGTGTAACATGGCAAATGATGATTATAAAGTCTATGAATCATCATCTTCCATTAAAAATTTAGCATGACTTACTGTAATATAATCACGTTGGCCTGACGTCATTATATTATACTAACTCATGCTTCAATTCCCAACACTACTTCAAATCATTCATAATTTAAACTTGAACTTTACAGAATATAGAAACTAAAACAGTTTCCTTTATGATGTGATAAAGATATCGCAAAGAGATAATTAATTACTGACAAGAATCGTTATAAAGATATATTCAGAAATATAGAGGATATTTATAACGAAAGATACAGTGATATCTCAGAATTTCTTAGTTCCAATGACGAGGAAAATTCTTTTGTTTCCTCTGCAATTAATGCTACCATATCTGAATCATTGGTTATAAATCCGAGATGGTTTCAAGAAATTTTATTTTTTTAGATGATTAAACGCTGATTGTAATCGTCAACGGATCTAATGGTTAACGAATAGGCGTTGTTGATGATAATTTCGGTGGTTTGATGTGATAATTCATCATAGAATACGAATGAATATAATTCATGAATGTAGTGATCTTTAGGAAGATAACACCTGCTAAAGCTTTACTTGAATTCTGGTATGTTAATTTCAGAATGTGTAATTAAATGTGTATGAAAATGATTGTGTATCACAGTGAAGGCAGTGAGTATAATTAATGGTTTATGAATCAAAATTGAAGAATGTCCAGTGTATTTATGTGAGATGTAAATATTTCTCGGGTATTACCTACCCGTTAAAATATTTTCACAATTAACAGTTTTTACAATCTTCATGAAGATATACGTTCATATATGTATTCTTCAGATATAATCATAGATTTAATGAGTTATTATATATTAAACTCATTTGATTTGCGGTTTGGAACGAGAGTAAATAATCTCCAAAATCTTAGAGGTTTCATAATTGTTGCGAAATATTTCGCTAATGAAGTTATGAATCAATACATTCATCGTTATACTTGATTTATTATGAAATGGAGTTTATTGTGCTGAAGCAGTGATTAACAATTGTTAAGTCATTAGCGAAGGGTGTACATCATAGCATATTAGTGATATGAATTAACCAAGTAGTACATACTAGTTGAGATTCTCACGTAATTGCTTAGTACGACAAGATTTATTATTGTTCCAAATCATATATATAAGGTATACATATATAATTCTTCACGAAGAATGAGTCAATACATCTTAACTCTTTATTGCTAATATTCCTTGGTATCTATGTGGCGTATCATGTTGATGTTTGAGGTACTGAGTGTGTTGTTGAGGCGGGGGATGCGAATGTTGTTGTTGATGAAGCTGATGCTGTTAGTGGTGATGTTGATGGTACTGATGGTACTGGTGGTGATGCTGGTTATGCTGCTGGTGCTGCTGCTGGTGTTCGTAGGTTTCGCACCAGATTTTCCAGAGCCACTACTCGAGCGCGAAGCTCGTTGACTTCTTCTATTATTCCGGGATGATTGGTGGTTGGAACAAGGGGGTGAATAAGATCTAGAATCTTCGATATTATATATTCGTGATGGGATACCCTGGAAAGAAGAGAGAAAATGGTGTTTCGGACTGGTTTGCCGGTAAGCGCTTCAGGTTCTTCGCCAAGAGGTGAATTCGGTTGGTGGAAGGGATCACCTTCTTCTTGTCTCCATTGATTGAGTCGGCTACGAACACATCCCCAATTCATCCAGAATAGATGATGGCTGATTGATTCGTTTGTTCTGGTTACGCTGCCGTGGGAGCTTGAAGAGTTTGAGAAATTCATATTATATGTTTGGAATAAGGTTTGATATGAAATGGGTATTGAATACCGAATGATATATTCGTCTCCTTGAATACGTATTTATAGCAAAAAGATTTTCGTAATTTACGGAGGAAATTTAGGTTAAGTGGTAGACAAAGTTTATAGACATGATAATATATGATAAGATATGACGTGTCATCCATTTATGTAATAATGGTGGTATGACGTGTTAAGATTTGTAACCAGATATTGATTAAAGAATTTCAATTCGTATACTGTGATAACCCAATAATATTTTCCGGTTCGCAAACCGATGCATAAAGGCATAAGATACATGAGTGTTTGAAGTAGTAGCAGGAGCTTGTGGACGAACCGTTATCTTCAATAACATATAGAAGTTTGATAAACTTGATAGGTCATAAGTTTGAAAAAAAAATTAAGTGGAATAAAGATGAATATGATATAAACGAAACACTTTATTTTATTAAGAACAAGGCTTTAAACAAGCCTTCTTATTACACGATTCGGGGATATAAATAGTTTAAGGCCTAGCCTTTGCATAGATAGAAAATAACTAGGAAATATTAAGATTGAAGTAGTCTTCATATTTCTTCTTCTCGTCCTCAACCTCCTTCATAAACTTCTCAAACTTGTCGTTCTTCTCCTTTTGTTCCTCATAAAGATACTCGATGTTATCATAAAGATTGGAAACATCATTGTTGATTACATGGTACTTGTGGTCCCTCATAGAAAGTTGATTATTCACGCGGTTTTCCTCCATCTTCAATCTAAAGTCAACATCTTCTCTTAGGTAGGAGAGATATTGCTTCCCCCATCGGGCATTTCTTGTAAGGGTGCAAACCAAAGTCCACATCGGTCATGGGATAAAACAAATGTATGTATATAATCTCTTTCTTTAGCTCAGCATTTTCCTCTATGAGCTTCTTGATTACTAGGTCTTTTTCCTTCATTTGAGCATCGATCCTTGCAATACGGCAAATAAGGTCATCGGTAGTTTTTCGCCGATTCATGAGCTCATACTTGGCATCAACTTCATCGTAGGAAGGAGATCGGGATCTTTTCTTTGACGGCCCAGTTTCTTCAAGACATTTCCTCTTGTCTTTATTACTTGGGGTTGGATAGTATTCAGGAGACCCATGTAACTTTAGAGTAGTATTTGGGCAATAATTTGGTGAGGGAGGACCACCAAAGTCATAAGGTGGACTGTGGACTGGTCTTTCTGTGGAAGACCTTTCAGTATCTTTTTCGGTTGGCTTGAAAAGATTCATTTTGGTCGTTTGATGATAATTAGACATCCTAACTTTAGGAAGGATATTTTGATTAGAATCTTTAAGCATAATCGTTAAGATTATGGGGCAATCCTAAGTGCTTTAATTCTAAGGCAGGAAAGGTTATAGTTTCCTAGATTGCTAAGGCACCCTAGCTAACAAGTAAGGCACACATAAAAATGCAATCCTGGTTCTCTATAACAGCCTGGTTATGCTCTGATACCAATCTGTAACGTCCTCCCAATAGGGTCTGGAAGGAACGTCACTAATATCAAAACATACCAACATATTATAATAAATGAGAACAATACTAAATGATGAATTTAACTTTAATGAGTACGCAGCGAAAAATGAAATATCGTTACAATGACAGGAATAACAATATCGTAAATGTTCACATGCAGAAGTAATAAATGCGTTATCTCTTGATCCTAAGTCCAAGTAGCATCACATAAGCAGTAAGTATAAGAGCTTGAATCAAACAGCACCTGAGAAAAAACATGCTAAAGTGTCAACCAAAAAGGTTGAGTGAAGTTCATAGGTTTAACAAAAAGTTTGTCGTTGTTTTAGACCACAAGATTTAGTTTGTAAAGTTGATCTCCCGCAGGATCAAAAAGTTATGCCAATGCGTGATATTTAGACTAAACGTTCAAGTTTGCCCCATGACAAGTTGTGTCTGTCCTTGTCGGTTTAATTTCATTATTAAGTAATACAATGACTTGGTCAAATGTATCGGGGACGTTACTCCCGATAGGCCTACCCCCAATAATTAAGCATGCCGCAGCAATTAAAAATATCACTGTAGGGACTTAGTCGGACATAGCCGGGTATAGCATAGTTTAACAGTTTGGTACTTGTGTCTAAAGTGTAAAAAGTAAAAACAGCATGTGTCTCACCCCAAGTAAAGTAAGTAAGTTTTCTAGTAATTAAAGAGGGGCTATGAATTCACCTTAGTAAGTAGAGAGAGAGTTATTCCTCGGAATAAAGAGTTGAACGAGTGAGCAGGAAAATCAACCTATTGACATTTAAGAGTAGTTAAGTGTTTTGCCCATGTTTAAGTTTAAGTATGTGTTTAAGTATAGTTTGTTTTACTAAGTTTCTATTCCTAGTAAGTTACTATTTTTATAAAGTTTCCATTTTTAGAAAGTTTCTTATTTTACTAAGTTTCTATGGCTAGAGAGTTTCTACTTTTATCAGTGTTTTCCATTTTAGGATACTTGTCGTATTAGATAAGCTTCCAATCACCCCTTTCCCTTCGAATGGCTAATTTAGATCTAGAGGCTTGAGCCATAGGACCCTTTAAATCGGAAATCCAAACCCTCTGCCTAGAATCTCATAGAAACCATTCGTCAAGAAAGTTCGAAGATCTATACATCTCTAATACATATCCCAAAATGTTTTTATGTTACAATATAAGTAGTAGGTTATAGGTGCTAGTAATAGTAATAGTGTATACATGTTATTTATTTTATTTTTAATTGCATATAATTTATAACATTATTTACATATTTCGGTAAAAATAATAACCGAAGTAAAAAGTAAAAAAGTAAAAAGTAAAAAGTAAAAAAAATAAAAAGTAAGAAAAGAATACTTACTAGTAGTAATTCTTCAAAGAGAGAATGAGAGAAATTTTGGTGTGAGTTTGAATGAGAAATGAGAGGTATTTATACTTGAAAAAATTAGGTAAAAAGAATAAAATAATTAAAATAAAAAGAAATATTTTAATTCTTAATGGGATTTTAAAATTAAAAAAATATTAAATGTTAGGTCATGGGATAATGCACAAAATAAAATAATAAAAGTAGTTTTTCCATTACAATTTTTAATTAAAAAGTAATTTATTTATTTATTTATTTATTTATTTATTTTTCATTTATTTTAAGGATTTTTTTTATATAAATAAACAAATTGATTTAATACTTTTCCAAGAATATTTGTCAATAATATTTTTTTTTATTTTTTTTATTTAATTAATAAATACAAATTTTGCATAAAAATAATAAATAATTCGGTATTTTGTATTTTTAATAATAATTATCATTTTAATTATTAAACTATAGTTTTAGTAAGTTTGTAAATATTATTACATTTATATATAATTGGATTTATTATATAGTTAAATATATAATACATTAACTAAATAATAAAAGTGATACAAAGTTTATATACTTAGTTAAATTATGTCAAATTATATAAATTAATAATATATTATTTATTTAAGCGTACATTGTTGACTAAAAATTACTATTCGGTCAATATTTAATTGTATATAACAACCCTTAATACATATAGTCAGACATATAACCCTAGGGTTAATTCAGTAATTTTGAAGTCGAAAAGTGAGGGTTGTTACATCTATCCAGCTATATCAATTGATCAACTCATTATTTGATAAAAAAACAGATTCTTATGATTTTCCATTATTTATAATTACCTCCTTTTATCTGTTTTAATTAAATTAAAGGGTCAAGAACTTACCTGCTTCTCTGGTTGGGTCGGTATTGATCATTGAATTGAATTCGCGTGAGTTTTCAAAATTTATTAATGTGATGATGTTAGATATAATTCTTTTAAACTCTCCAAAAGATTTCAAGTCTCAATTCATCAAATTGATGATTAAATTCGAAGTCAAAGTTATATTTCTCAAAAGTCAAACGAATGGTTCATCAAGAAATTCGCTTTCGTTTTTGTGTTTTAGATAAAATTGTTGATTGATAAAGTTTACAGGAATGATTTAGAATATTTTTCATTTAGAAGTCTCGATCTAAAACCTCTTTAAAATCAAGATTGATGTTTATGTTCTTCATTTTTTTTTTTGTTAAACAGACACTGTTTTGATTCTTAATTTCAATTGTTTTTTGTTTCTGTTAAGTTACAATCACAAGAGTAATTCATATATATATCAATTACACATTCCAATTCATATCTCTGATTAGAATAATTGGTTTTGGACGATCGAAATTGGTGATGAAAGAGATAGATACGGGTTGTAGTATAAAAGAAAATAAAATGGATATTAATCAGAATAACTGAGTCAGCGGGATGGTTATGGGTGTTAGTGCGTGAGCGAGAGGTCTCGAGTTCGAGCCCGGTTCGGGACTTTATTTTTACAACAGGCTTTTTGAGGTAGACCTTGATTTCCAAAAACCCTTATTTTCATTATTATTGTTATTATTATTAGAATTATAACTATTAATATTATTATTAATACTAATAAAAGTATTAACTATCAAATACTATTATTAATATAATTATAGTTACAATTATAATTATTATTGTTATTATGGTTAAGTTAATTATTAGCATTACTATAATAATGTAATTACATATTATTATCATTAAAATGAATATTATCAAAACTATAATTATTATAATCATTACTGCGGATATTAAGATTATTATTATTTTTACTACTAATATTATTATAAGGTTTATTATTAGTATTATCAATATCATTATTTTTATCATTACAAATATTATCTTAGCATTATTAAAAATACTGTTTTAACAAACAAATGATATATATATAAATAAAAATGTATCTAGTATATAGAACATAACAAAAATTTATATTTTTATTTATTTAAAATATATAAAATGAATATAATGAAATATATAAGTTATTGATATAAAAGTATATCACCAATAATACATATATATTTGTTCGATTACCATTACATGTATTAATATACGTGATTGAATAATAGGTTCGTGAATCCAAGGCCAACCTTATACGTGTTCAATAATGTTATATGTATTTTTACTACAAAATACAGTATGGTGAGTATATAGTTCCCTTTTAAACTCTAAATATTTTTGGGCTGAGAATACATGCGCTACTTTTATAAATGATTTACGTTATGGACACAAGTGACTAAAATTACGTTCTACGTTGAGTTGTACCACTGCATATCTCCCTATAACTTGGTAACTATTAATTACATGGGCCAGTGTAAACGCGAATCCTGTTGATAGATCTATCGGGCTGACATCCCCAACCGGGCTGGACGACCAGTTTTCAACGGTTGCACAGTACTTCGTTTAGGTGGCTACACTTGGTACGGTGTAGTGCGATTATATATAAAGGGAATATGTGCTGTTTTAAATCTTGTAAAGTTTGGTTACCAGGTACTCAACAATCTTAGAACATCTTTCATACACTTGCGAGTGTACTATGTTTATATATATGAAATCTTGTGGTCCATAGTTATAACACTGCTAGCAACAAAACCTATATATCTCACCAACTTTATGTTAACGTTTTAAAGCATGTTTATTCTCAGGTACGAATTAAGTCTTCCGCTGTGCATTAGCTCATACTAAAGACATTACTTGGAGTCGATCATCGCAATGGAACCAAATGTTGAAGACTTTGTCCAGGTGGATAAGGACGGGTTATCACATATTAATATTATAATTATTGTTAATATTAATGTTAATATAATTATCATTATTAGTATTATTATTATCATTAAGATTATTATTATAATTATTATCACCATCATTATTATTATTTTTATGGTTATTATAAAAATACTACATTTTATTATTATTATCATTAATATTATTACTAATATCATTTGTATAATTATTATTATCATTATTATTACTATTAATAACATTAGTATATTTACTAACAAGTATCATTATTAAGCATTATTAGTATTAAGAAAATTTTATCAAAATTAATATTTTTATTGTAAAAATAATACAACTTTTTATTTTATTATTATTACAATAATTATTAAAAATTTTGATTAATTTATTATTATTATCATTTTTTATTATTATCAAAACTATCATTATTAGCAAATAAATATTTTATATATAAAAATATACTTAATACATATACTATTATTATATTAATGTTTCATATAACTATATATATAACATATTATCATTTTTTTATAACAAACTACTGATTTAAAATAATAATAATAATAATAATTATAATAATACTAATCATTTAAGATATAATATATATAAATAAAAGTATATATTTTTAAATATAAAATTAGTATAAATTCTATATAACTACAAACATATATATAATATATAATTAATAAATAAAATTATGTAATTTCCATTATATGTTTTAATAGAAATACAATTAATATAGGTTCGTGAATCCGAGACCAACCCTGCATTGTTCAATGTCGTCATATGTATTTTTACTACAAAATACATTATTGTGAGTTCATTTGATTCCCTTTTACTCTTTACATTTTTGGGACTGAGAATACATGCGTTGTTTTTATAACTGCTTTATTAAATGCTTTCGAAATACATTTTGAACTGCGTATACATGAAATGCTTTTATAAATGTTTGACGAGATAGACACAAGCAAAACATTCCTCGAATGAATTATTATACAGACAGAAGTTCTGTGGATTATTATTGAATTATGTGGACATGATAATTGCCACCATTGAATTATGTGGACATGATAATTGCCACCATTGAATTATGTGGACATGATAATTGCCACCAGTTGACGTGAATATTATATATCGAGAGAATGATTTTATACACAGGTTATGTGTATGTTATTTTTGTGTACAAGATATGTGTACGGTTACTATGATTTATGAAAATGGTTTCGTACAGGAGAAAGATGTATTGTATTTAAAAGATATCGCATGTACATTACATGTGGGTATAGGATTCGGGCCCATTTGTACCATGCAGCATTTAAATCTTGTGGTCTATCAAAATGATAAATTTTATTGTTTTATGATAAACCTATGAACTCACCAACCTTTTGGTTGACACTTGAAAGCATGTTTATTCTCAGGTATGAAAGAAATCTTCCGCTGTGCATTTGCTCATTGTAAAGACATTATTTGGAGTCGATCATCGCAATGGAACCAGATGTTGGTGACTTCGTCCAGGTGGATTAGGACGAGTCACTACAAATTAACTACTACAATTCAAATAATATTCTATTATGAAAAATTATAGCGAGTTACTACGTTATTATTTAGTAATAATAATAATAAGTATTAATAATAAAAATAATCATTCCATGCTTTTATTATTAATAAACCAAAATAATACAATACCATACAATACCGGTATTTTACATATGCTTATTTTACATAACAAGATAGAGTAGCACACATAAGCAATAGAATAGTGCATGGAAGATTTATGGTTGCGAGGTCGTTTATTCAGAACTATCAGAAACTTCTTCCCATTTAGTTCTCTCTGCCAATTGTTTGTGTATGCATGGTCCGACAGACATTCTAGCAGTGTATTTAATTTTTGGTTGGGGTTTTGAGATGCCCGGTGCCTCAGTGGGTTTACTATGGTAAGGGTGGTGACTATATATATATATATATATATATATATATATATATATATATATATATATATATATATATATATATATATATATATATATATATATATATATATGACGAACCAAATGGACCTGTTCCTTTTTAATAATTAAGGACTTTTTATTATTGTGGTTGTTTTTATTATCTATAGCAAGTTGGAATTTCTCCTTAGTGACTTCTTTTATTTCATTAGCGAAATCCTCCTCCTCACTGATCTCGTCTGATGACGAACTGTCTGAGTCATGTGTAGGAGAATATGATGACGAACTGTCTGAATCATGTGTACAAGAATATGTACCGGTGGTCATGAGCCGAAATCTGCCAGGCGTAATCGGCACAACCCGCCCGTCGGCGGTGTATCTGGCCCAATGTCCATGTTCGTTTAGAAATGGACGATCCTCGTTTACTCCAGGGATCATGGGTCCATGCCAATGATACTGTGGCTCCGGAAAACTAGAGTTGGGTGGAGCTGGAACCTCCTCTGGGTTTACCGGGAGTTGAGATTCCCCGGCTAACACAATTTCTTCTTTAATAGGTATTGGAACGCCCTTTTCAGTTGTGGATAGAATAGATTCAGTGTCCGATTCCGAGTCGTACAAAATGATAGGATTAGAAGAAGTCATCTATCACATAATTGAAACAACAATTACGTTAGCATATAAATATATCACATATAATGTTTTTGACCAAATGATAAGCAAAAATCAGTAAAAACAGATATGTTCATAGTCCAGACTCACTAATGCATCCTAACAATTACCAGTTAAACACACTAATGTAATTTCTGGTTCCCTATGACCTCAAGCTCTGATACCAACTGTAACGACCGGTCAAAATCGCTATTGACGCGGCACGTTAATCATTGATTCCATAGTGAGGTTTTGACCTCTATATGATACGTTTTGATAAAATATTGCATTCATTAAAATAAGTGACTTTCTAAACATAGAAAGTTATAAACATGTGGGCGAGTGCTTAGGTATAAGCAAAACCCCAAAATACATAAGTCTTTAATTTACAGGTTGACATCACAGTCCAATTATTTATTACACAACGCAGTTTTATTTTGAATGCAATAAACTTTGTACAAAGCATGAGAGACTCCATGCAGGCAACAAGCACATCACAGCGGAAGCAGTCTAAGGACCTGAGAATAAAACATGATAAAAAGGTCAACACGAATGTTAGTGAGTTATAGGTTTAATTGCTCGAGTCATAAATATATATAAAGATAGACCACAAGATTTCATCAAAAGTTTATCAATAGATTCTACGTAACAGAGCACCCTGGTAACTAAACTTAACGCTATAATGATAATTACCCTATTCGTTTTAATACACGCAAACCAACGTGTCATAAACTCAAATAATATACGTCCGTTAAAAGGCTAGCACTCTAGCTCGGACGGGGATGTCAAGCCCTATGGATCCATATACAATTATTCGCGCCCACCAGTCCATATCCTATGTACTGGCAGCTACTAGTTACCAAAGCTAAGGGATTTTCGGTTTAACTCAGTGTAGAATTTAGTATGTACTTGTGTCTTATTGCGTTTAAAATAAATTGCATGTATTCTCAGCCCAAAAATATTTAAAGTATTTAAAAAGGGAGACTATAAACTCACGGTTCAATATTGAGACTCAATATTGTAGGCAAATTGCGTAGACGTAATGATGGTAGATGACTGTATGGTTGGCCTTGGATTCAAGAACAATACCCCGAACAATACCCAATATTTCCTTAGCTTAAAACGGTTTGAAACCCGAATTAAAACACCCTCGAATATACTTTATTATTATTAAACTTAAAATTAAAATTAAAATTTAAAATTATAATTAATATATATATATATATATATGTATATATATATATATATATATATATATATATATATATATATATATATATATATATATTGATAGATTGAGAGATTCAGAAAGGAGTACATAATTCGTCGAGTAAACTGGAGTATTTATAGTACTTTTCAATTTCCTGTAGCTCATGCGATCGCATGAGTTTTCAGTGTTTTTGCCATGCGATCGCATGGCCGCCTTATCCGTTTTTGTTTGCTAGTTCGTCGACATCAAATAGTGTTTACTGTAGCAAATAGTGTTTACTGTAGCAAATAGTGTATTGTAGCAAATAGTGTACTGTAGCAAATAGTGTTCACTGTAGCAAAGTCGTTTTTCACTGTAGCACTGTAGCAAAAGTCGGTTTCACTGTAGTAAATAGTGTTTTACTGTAGCAAAGTCATTTTTACTGTAGGAAAGTCGTTTTTTTTACTTGTACATCTTATAATATATATATATATATATATATATATATATATATATATATATATATATATATATATATATATATATATATATATACACATACATATAATTGTTCATGAATCGTCGAGAGTAGTCAGGTAATTGAATATATGAAACAGTTCTAAAATTTTGAGACTCAATCTAACAGACTTTGTTTAACGTGTTAAAATAATAAATCGTATAGAGAATTGGTTTAAATAAGTCGAAATTTTCGGGTCATCACAGTATGTTTAGTTTGTATAAGTATAAGTGTAAATGTTATTGTTTATGTTTATGTTTATGCTTATTGTTTTATGAACATTGTTAGGTTTAGTGGTTAATTTCGGAATAGTTGTACCTTAGGTTCGAAATTAATCAATCCTATAGAATACCCATCCAAGGTTAATTTATTAGAAATTAACTTTGGAAGGTCCCCTTTTTGGGACTGCTTTCTGTGTGTTTTGTTTCTTTTAGGATGTGGATGCGTATAACTTATTTACTAGTTACAAAAATTTTGGTACACATTTTCCCTTTACTCCTACAAATATGCGTTTAATACGACATATTTGGGGAGTTTAGGGGAAATGCTGCCGAATTTTTGCTAACAATTAAATTAGTTGTGCGCATCCATAGTTGAGACAAAACATTCAGAGAGTGGGTTAGGTTGCCTTCCATAGTTGGACCACCCGGCTTTGATTATACATATATTAAGTGTTTTTAATTTTAAAGTTTTTTGATGTTTTAAACTTGATTTAATTAGGGAATATCTATGACGATTGATAAGAGGTGGATTACTATACGACATACATTTAATCCTGACTTTATTAAAGGTCTTAATGCATTTATTGAGAGGTGTAAAAACAATTTGGATTCGCAAGGTAAGTGTAGTTGCCCATGTAAACATTGTGGTAATACGGTTTTTCTTAAACCTAAACATATAAAAGCCCATATAACTAGATATGGGTTTGAACCCTCTTATACCATATGGAGGCATCACGGTGAACTACCACAACCACCCGAAGTACACAACACAACGGACCCTCTAAGAAATTTCTTGCACGATATTCAGTTGGAGGAAGTTCCTAATTTTGAGGAGGAAGGTTCGAATGACTATGAGACTATGAATGACACGACCGCAACTGCTCTTGATGATTTAATTGACTCCACCCAAACCGAGCTATATCCCGGTAGCAAGTTGTCCTCATTAGAGTTTTTAGCCAAGTTAACACACATTAAGGTCTTGAACAAATGGACGGATACTTCATTCGACCAATTTTTAGAATTACTCATACAATCACATCCCCCAAATAACACGATTCCGAAATCATTTTACGAAACTAAGAAGTGGATGAGAAAGATCGCTTTAGGGTATCAAACGATACATGCTTGTAAGAATGAATGTTGTTTGTTTTATAAAGAATACCAGGATTTGGAAAACTGTCCAATATGTAATGAGAGTAGATGGAAAGATGAACGCACAACGGGGAAAAAAGTTCCTAATAAAGTTTTGCGTTATTTTCCAATAACTCCAAGACTAAAACGTTTGTACAGTTCCAAATACAATGCAAAGGATATGACTTGGCATGCTACTGGGCGGTGCGATGAAGAGGGTAAGATGCGTCATCCGGTAGATGGTCGAGCTTGGAAAAAAAATTGACAAAAGATATCCGGATTTTGTACGTGAACACAGAAACGTTCGACTAGGGTTGGCTGCTGATGGTTTCAATCCATTCGGCAACATGAATAATCCTTACAGCATGTGGCCAGTCATATTGACAACGTACAATACACCGCCGTGGATATGTATGAAAGAAAGTTCTCTCATGTTGACTCTGTTAATTCCTGGTCCTAAATCACCTGGAAAAGATATTGATGTTTACTTGAGGCCTTTAGTTGATGAACTGAAGATTTTATGGTCCGAAGGGGTTGTTACACATGACTCAGTTACAAACACATATTTTCAAATGAAAGCAATGCTTATTTGGACCGTAAACTATTATCCTGCCAGTAGTAGTTTGTCCGATTGGAGTGGCCAAGGCTATAAAGCATGCCCTACATGTAACGAGGACACTCCTGCTATGCGTGTGAAAAACAAAATTGTTTTTGTCAGTCACAGACTGAACCTTGAATCGATTCACCCATACAGAGAAAGCTTAGAATTCAATGGTAAGGTTGATCATACCTCTAAACCTAGAAAGTTCAAAGTAG